>NC_061865.1:12298569-12479883 GCF_907164915.1 Impatiens glandulifera | reverse complement strand
GTCCTGCTTCCTCATTTTTTTGGATAATTAGGGTAGGAGGCAAGGCTGGGGTGGTTGTAGTGCTGGGGTTCGTGTTGGTTTCTGTTTTGGGAGTAATTGGGTTGGCTTTGGTTTGGGCTTGTGCCATTGGAGGGGTTGTGGTTTTGAGTGGAGGAATGGGGTTTGCTTTGGGCTTGTCTTGTGCCATTGGAGTGGGTGTGGTTATGATTGGAGGAATGGGGTTTGCTTTAGGCTTGTCTTGTGCCAATGGAGGGGGTGTGGTTTTGAGTGGAGGAATGGGGTTGGATTTGGGCTTGGCTTGTGCCATTGGAGTGGGTGTGGTTATGATTGGAGGAATGGGGTTTGCTTTAGGCTTGTCTTGTGCCAATGGAGGGGGTGTGGTTTTGAGTGGAGGAATGGGGTTGGTTTTGGGCTTGGCTTGTGCCATTGGAGTGGGGTGTGGTATGATTGGAGGAATGGGGTTTGCTTTGGCTTGTGACATGGAGGGGGTATGGTTTGAGTGGAGAATGGGGTTTGTTTTGGGCTTGGTTGTGACATTGGAGGGGGTGTGGTTTTGAGTGGGGAGGGTCCTGGTGGCTTGGCTTGTGCCACTGGAGGGTTGTGGTTTATGATTTGAGGAAGGGGGTTGGCGTGGCTTGTGCCATTGGAGGGGGTGGGGCTGGGTTTGGGTAATGTTTTTGAGTGGAAGGGGGTTCTTGTGGGATTGGGGGTGTTGGTGTGAGGGTGGGTTGTGTGTGGTCTAGGGTGTTTAGAGGATGGGTGTTGGATTTGGCTTGGTGTCTGCGTTGATATTTTTTTGGATGTTGGGAGAAAGTGCGCTCTTGTTGGATGGGGCCGTTGGGTGGGTGGTTGGCTTTTGTCTTCGTTCGGTGGAGGGGGTGAATGTGTTCTTGTTCGATGGGGCCGTTGGATTGGTGTTGGCATGGTTGTTGGTAGGAAGGGTGTTGCCTTTCGCTTGGGTGGTGGCTTCCGTGTGGGGGTTAATGCCACTTCCTCTGGGCTGCTGCTTTTTGTTTTGGTCCAGACTCCGCTGTAAGCCTTCCCTCAGGATTGCATTGGAGTTTAGCACCGTGGCCAAGGGCTCAAACGCAGACTGTACAAGTTCCATGGCGTTTATCTGGTGCATCTCATTCAGATATTTAGCCCCTTGTGCCAATTCTTCGGCAGCGGCAGCAACCTTCCTCAAACATGACGCCAGGTTTTTGTGTAATTGGAGCATGCTCAGTTGGATGGTCATCTCCAGTTTGTGGTGGTGTTGGCTGCACATTTTGTTGCATCGGTGGTTGCTCATTCGGCATGGCTATGCGAGCAACCACCCTACCATGTCCAAACCCTCCCTGTGCAGCCTCATAATCAACCCTTTCGTACATCTTCTTCTCGTCCCAGCATCCTATAATAGGAAAACTCCTTGAGATCTTACTGTTTACCTTGAACTCAACCACACGGTCCAAGTAGCACAACTGATACATTAGCATGAACAAATATATGTTACGTTCAAAGTCATCAAAAAATTATGAATGGACAACCTCCAGCAAATAGATTTCTACACTCACCAAAAGAAAGGTTAATGGTCCATGGAAATAGGATGTCTTCTTTGCTTTCCACTTATAAACACTGTCGACTAGCCCGTCTAACGTGAACTTGCACCAGTTGTAGTCTTTGATTTTAGATACATCCTGGAGGGATTTCAGTACTTTGAATCTGAAAATAAAAAAGTAGTGACTCAAGCCATGTAAATTGATATTGAAGTTCTAAATGAGATCACAGAATTAATGCTAGGTTCTTTGGGTTTACCTGCACTGTGGATTTTGGGATGTCCACAAAAAACTGGATACAACAAACACCACGAAGTCCATCTTGAAGTTACTGTCTCCTTCTGTGTTCTGTAGAATTTTGTCAGGCATTTGGTAGGTTGAAGGACCTCCACTGTTCTCGAATCCCCATCTCCTTCTCCACGCCGTGAGATGTTCCTTGTACACCTTGTCGTCCGTGTGATTTCCTAAACACTCTGCCACAACTAATTCACCTCTGGGTATGTTCAATACACATTGAACATCCTCTTCATCAATCTGCATCTCCTCTCCACTGTGTAGGACGATGCTCCTCCTTCTGGGATTGAATAGACTCACAATGCACCGTGAGAATTGAAGTGGGCATTTTGATATGCCAAGTGACAGAAGGGAACCAAATCCGATGTCCTTCACAGCCTGCTTCTGTTCTTCAGATAACCTGTTAATCAGGTGATGAAGGCCCGATGGAGAGGTTCTGCTCTTGAAATCGACATCAGGGTCACGAGTCCTTCTTCTTTTCTTCTGAACCTGGTTCTCACTAAGTGCTTCATTCGCCGCGTTGGCCAGAATATCCAGTGGTGTCGTGGGCGTGCCTGATGCATCGGGTTTTCGTTTCCTTTGTTGAACACTACATTATCATTAGCAAATTGGATTACTTACCTAATCCAAATAGAGTCAAATTTTAACAATTGTAACATTCGCGTAATTACCTTAGTGTGTTCACTTCAGTCGTGGATTCAGTATATGGAACTATTTGCATATCGGAATCCTGATTCTGAGATGTTAAAGTCACATTTAGATTCAAACGACCTAAACTAAGAAAACGAAATAGACACAAGCATGCAACCGTAAATACTTCTTACCATTTTCGCTGGAGCCGAAGATACTAACCGGAAGACAAATGGGTTCGTAGTCGAAATGCCGGAGACGACAGCGCTAGGTCAGATGGTAGAATAACCTGGGTGTCTTACGGCCGAATTCGGGCTTCAGATGTTTTACAGTTTTACTATGCAAAGTGCACTCTTAGTGTGAATGTATTTTCATGAGGCCGTATCGGTTTTCACAACCATGAATAAGGAGTTTCTCATGAACTTCGTACGAGTCGAAGCGATATTCGCTTTTGTAGTGTGAAAGGTAATTATGCATTATGAAAAGTAACATACGTCAATAGACGAGGATGTATTCGTGCAGAACTCCGCACTGTACGAATATATCTTCGCTTAGTACATGTCTTTCATGTTTCACCTTATTTGAAAAAAAATTCCCAGAAAAGAAACAACTATTTGATTCTCAATGCTGAATAAGCGAACAAATCTTCGATCTGCCAATCTAACAGATCGTATCCAATCTAAAGGAATGACGTTTGATTCGATGGTAGCGATTCACTGACCGGCGTCACAAAGTCTGAGACTTTGTGACAGTTGACTTGACATGTGGTAATTTTTTTGGCGCTTCATTGTACTAATTTCCTTTTTAATTGAGCTGTCAATTAAATTTTTTTATAATAAATATAAGGTTTGTTAAGTATGAATAATTTAATATTTCATATAATGTTAATTATAGTAAATGTAATATTTTAATTTATGACCGTAGTCTTCAGCATTTTTTAATATAAATTTTTGATTCCTATAATGAGTGTAACAACTAACAAGATAAGATCAAACATCACCTAAACTTTTTAATTAACAATATATAAATTATGATTGATGTTCCCTATCTAAAATAATGAAGACTGGTCCGATTCGATGTATAATGATTAGTTTAAGATATGATGTAACGTACAAAAATATGTCGGCAATGAATTATAAATAAAAATGAAATGTGATCCAGGGGATAGAAATTGAGAAATGGTTTGTAGCGAAGATTTATTCGCGTTAGTGTGTTTGCCACCCACATTCATTCATAATTTAGGTATTCACATACAAGCTTTGTTGTACTTACATCAGGTGTAAAGGGTATTCTCATGTAGGGGTTGTGTGTTTCACATGTAAGTCAACCTAGAATCCATTGAAGCGAATATTTATTCGCTTCAGATTAGTTTCTCATAATTTGCAAGTTTCACTGAACACGGATATATGTTCGCTTCTTTTCTTGTATAATTAGATGATTGCATGTGTTTAAAAATAGAAAAATGTTGTGCAATTGGAAACTGTATTAAAATATAATATTTCTTACTTTTTGTGATGTGACAACAATACTGCACACTGTTCCGATTTGACATGTCATGACATGCATAATACTTTTACTGAATCCATAGATATGAAATGATTTCTTTATAGGGTTTTATACAAAAACACACCTCTTTTTCAATGATGACATCTAATTTCTGCACGATGTGACAAAACAAAGGATTAATGTTAATATTAAAAGAATAAGATTAACAAATATTATAAATAATTAAACTTAAATTAAAATAATAAAACCTTAATAATTAAACTTTAATTAAAACTTAATAAAAAGAATTAATGTTAATATTAAAAGAATAAGATTAAAAAATTTTACAAATAAATTTAAATAATTACTATACATATAAAACCAGTTCAACCAAACACCCTTATAATTTTACTATTGGGATAAATATACTTTTATAATTATATTGAAATAATTATAACAGTGTACTACTGTCTACCAAACACATCCTACGTATTATATTGAATATAATTTTATAATTATTCATGAAAATGTGTTTATTCATGTTGAAATAATTTATTATCTAATATAATGTGAATGACAATATTGAATAATGTATTATTTTTAATATTATTAAGTGTTATTACATTTTCGTGAATGAAATTACTTTTTCATGATGTGACAAAGTGACTACACACTGTTCGGATTTGATATTTCATCACGGGAAATTTACTTTTTCTGAATCAATAGATCTAAATAATTTATGAAGAGAACAGATTTTCTTTTTGCTATAAATGTAGGGATTACATGAACAATCTTCGTCGGCAGCATGAAATATCTATTGAGCGTTTTTGTTGAGAGTGTGTGTTTTTTTCATATAGTTTGTTGGGATGTATCATTTGGGAGATTCTCTGTGATGGAAAACTTGTACAATCAAGATCAAGTGGTGGAAAACATCTTCAGTGTACACGAATGCTTGGTAACTCAAGTAGAAACTACCGATCAAATGAAGATCATTCGTGTACACTGCTGGTGGGAAGCGCCAACTGTGGGAGATTCCCTGGGATGGAAAACATCTCAAGAGATAACTCAACAGGTGTAGGACCCCAGTTATGCGTGAGAGATCCGCTGTGGTTGCTTCAATGGAGATGCCTTGAAGCTGGAGATGCAGATGAATATTGTTAAAATGTACAAATGTTTATGAAACGGGGAAATGTTTATGAAACTTGTAATGAAAATTTGTACGTCGAATGATAATATTTATTTGTTATTTATATTTTCATGCAAATGTCATTAAACATTAATAAAATAACGAAATTGTTAAAAATAATAAAGTATTATCATATCATTGCCATAATTTTAAATGTAAGTTTTGGTCCGATTCGATGTGTAATGATTATAAATAAAAATTATATGTGATTAACGGAAAGAAATTGGAAAATGGTTTGTAGCGAAGATTTATTCGCGGCGTGTAATTTCCTCCCACATTCGTTCATCATTTTGGTCTTCACATACAAGCGTTGGTGTACTTACATCAGGTGTAAAGGGTATTCTCATGTAGGGGTTGTGCGTTTCACATGTAAGTCAACCTAGATTTCATTCAAGCGAATATTTATTCGCTTCAAATTAGTTCTGCACACGAATATATGTTCGCTTCTTTTCAAATATAATTAGATGAAGTCATGTGCTTAAAAATTGAAAAAAAAACATAATTTGCAACTTCATTAAAATACAATATTTATTAATTTTTTTGATGTGACAACAATACGGCACACTGTTCCGATTTGATATGTCATTACAGGCTACATACAGTAATCCAGAGATATGAAATGATTTCTTTATAGGGTTTTATACGAAAACAATCTTCTTTTCTTTTTTGAATGATGAAAGATATTTTCAATACATTTCCGTTGAATGTGGTCGACCTGAAATATGAAGATCAAGCGAATATTATGTCGTTTCGTAACAATGTTTTGTTTCATATAGAAACTTACAGGCGAATGAATCTTCGTTTTCCAATTCATTACAGTATGACATGAAAGTGTCAACAATAATATGTAACTTCAAAGATTGGATGCGACATCATCTTCGTTTTTAAGGGTTTTACAGGCGAAGAAATGTCCGTTCGATTTACTGGATAGATATGGTGTAAGGAAGCGAGCAACCAATCGATTGATCAATCGAAGGGGTTTACATGAACAGATCAGTTGTTTTACATTATACTTTGAATTGATCATGACATCCAAATTGCAATCAAAGAATGAATCAAAGCTAACGACAATGAGTCGATTTATATCACTACAGAATAAACGAACTACATAATGTAAAATATAACTTCAGACTATAATCAAACATAACTTCATAATATTGATGAATACACAAAAACATTCCATAATCCGTTTACATAAGTACTGCACAGATTAACCAAAAATAGAGATGTTCAACAATACAAATGAAGCTCTAGTCTGATTCATGAGAGGATGACTCGTCTATCGGTCCTGTCAGCGACACGACCTCATGTTCGATGACGGGTGGAATGTATAGCTGAATGGCTTCGTTCACAGCATTGATCCATCGGTTGGGGATGAAAACCGTCAAAGAATTTTCAATTATTGATGCGTACTCTAAGTAAAGATGTTGAGGAGTAAACATGAAGTCCTCCGGAGGATTGTCTCCATTTGAAGGTAGGGGATTCCGTAGGCCAAATTGTCTGTATATGACACTTGTGCAGTAGGAGGTAGTTCCCTGAAGGCCCAACAAAATGATGAATGGAGAACCCCTCATCTCGTACATCATTTCAGCAAACAGATACCACGGAACAATGAACCTAATTGGGTGAATATCCGAAATAAAATTCGGAGGCACGAGTCCATTGACCCTTTGCACTTGTAGATTGGCAAAGGAAGTGTAGGGAATTGAAGGACGGGGCAACCAATGCAACTTGTCTAACAACCAGAGGTATAGAACCAAAGGTGATCCACGGCGAGAATAGTTGTTTTCCTCGGGAACAAATTCGTTAAGACCAAGTAATGTCTCAGCAAGTACCAGGCTAGCCAGGTTTGGGGCGTTTCCCATCAGTGCAGGAACTACACGCAGGAGCCTTTCCGAAGGCCGGCGTCCTGCAGCCGGACATAAAAAAAAATGAGCCAGAACCACAAGCATGATCAGTTTGCTTTGTGTGTGGCTGATGGTCCTCTCAGCTCCCTGGACACGCCAAATGTACTCGTCTATGTTTGTCATATTCAGAAATCCATGTTGGAGGGTAAACAAGAGAGCATCAAGCATTGTACATCCATAGAAGCTGTCGCAAATGTGGACGGCCATATGAGGATCTTGATGGACAGGCAAGATCATGAGTGCATTTGTACCACACCTAAGGATTGAAGCAAAGTCCTCTAGCGTCGGGCATATGTGCATTTCCCCAATAACAAAAGAACGAGAGTCCGTATCCCATCTGCTTTGCATGTGGGCCATCAGTCCGTCGTTAACGTTTATTCGTATTAGAGGAAGAATCTCATCTACATGATAGACACTAAAAGGGACAGGGTCATCGTTGATCAGACTTAAGTATCGCTCCAGTTGTTGCGGCGATAAAACCAGCATGTCTGGGTCCATCTCTACATCCATCTTATGAGTTTTACGCTTAAGGAAAGACAACGGTAGATAGAGATTCGGGAAGGAGTAAGAGTGTAAAGTGAGAGTGAGAGTGAGAGTGAAGGCTTCGTATGAGAGTGATGATCTTGATACAGCAGTAGTTGAAGTTAATAAATGAGTTTTCATTCTTGTATTGAAATCAATACATACCACAGGTGGTTGCATTACATGTTGCGAGGATATCTTCGTTTATGAATTGGCAAACATATAGTGAAGAAGACATCTTCGTCTCGGATATTAAAAATATGGATTGCACCAAAAATTAACATAAGAAGATATCTTCGTTTATGATTTACAAAATGTATAGTTGCGAGGATATCTTCGTTTATGAATTTAAAAACATATAGTGAAGAAGATATCTTCGTCTCGGATTTCCAAAATATGGATTTCACCAAAAATTAACATAAGAAGATATCTTCGTTTAAGAATTTCGTACTTTTCAGTGAAGAAGATATTACGGTTGCAAGTTTTTCAGTTTCATGATGTTGACAATATATCTTCGTTTAAGAATATTAAAACACACAGTTAAGAAAATGTCCTCGTTTATGATTTTAAAAAAATCGGTACAAGAAGACACATCAAACATCAATACATTATAACTCCATACATTAACATCTGAATTGCAGTACATACATTAAGATCTGAATTGCATTATAAGTTATAATTCACTATCAAACATCCATACATTAAAAAATGTGAATTGACCTGTGTAAACATAAGAATTACTGTACAAGTATAATTCCGTATAAGACATACAAATCCCTAATATCTTGATCTAATTGCAGTCTTTAACTTGAACCTATTGACATTGTGCTCAGACATAAGAATTCTGTATAAATATTTAATCCTCAACGTACTCAAAGCTTCTTCGGCCTTCAAAAGAACAAGAGAAAGTATAAGAACATCTAAAATTGTTCAATGTCATCTACTAAAAATTAGATATGGTGTTATACTTACATTATTTTCGTTGATGTCAATAGACCAATTCTTCGCCGTTCCTCTATATGTTTCCATATGTCTCATTAAGTATACACCACAGTCTGTCTTGTTTGTTTTGTCTTGCCAGTCCAGCTTTGGTGCCGTTATCCTGTATTTTTTAACCTTGGCAGCCATTCTGTCCATGCCTTGACTTAACAAGAATTGCACAAAACAATCGAGTTGTTTACTCAAAGTGACATACTTGTCCAAAATTTTCATTCCATGAGGACGGCCGGAGTTGTCTATTACAACGATTTTGGAGTCCTTAATATTCACACAAACAAGGAAGAAATGTCGGGAAACGACAACGGGTAGGAATATCTGCAAAAGAACACAAACATTTAATACATTATTGCATATTATTTACTTGGAATTGAGGGATATGTACAGACCACGTCAGCGAAGATGAGGTCTTCTTTTGTGACTTGGTAGTTTCTCATGTCTTCTTCAATGGATTGGGAAAATAACGTGGCATCATGCTGCATATTAACCTGCAAAATAAGGGCAGAGCATCAAAGTCATGAACATCAAACAATACATAGCAAAAAAAAAGAGATGCACTTACATGTGAACATGATGAGAAACAAATTATTCTTGGTTCATGCCTTGGCAACCTACGGCATTTGAAGTGCACAATTATGGACCAAGCGTCAATCACTTCGCTCGAAATTTCGCGACCCATTTTCATTGAACGAAGTAATTCCCGGGTGATATTACCAGGTGCA
Source organism: Impatiens glandulifera (assembly GCF_907164915.1). Lineage (NCBI taxonomy): Eukaryota > Viridiplantae > Streptophyta > Magnoliopsida > Ericales > Balsaminaceae > Impatiens > Impatiens glandulifera. The sequence continues at coordinate 12,470,606 of NC_061865.1, read as the reverse complement.
CCTACGTACAGAACGTCACTGCAAAATACATTCATTTAGAAGACCATAACTAAATAATTTCATTTTTAAAATTTCTAAAACAAGGCGAAATAACTTACGATCCAGGGAGGTCTTCATCAAACACAAAATCGGCTAATCTCTGTTCCTTGTTGGTTATTTTGTGGTCCAACATATCAGCCACCTGTTGCATGTAAGGGGATCGAAGGTGCACAGGAATTTTTGAGATATTCCTCTTAGGATATTCTTTAATGTTGATGGGCCCCCCCCCCATCACCTTCATCTTCATCTTCAGAAGATTCAACCGCCTTAGAAGCCTCAACCTGTTGCTTGCCCTCACCCTGATCAGTTGGTGCAACAGACTGAGCTTGGGGTTCCTCGACATTTTCCTTCCCTGCACCATGATCATTCGGTTCTAAATGATGAGATTTGGGTTCCTCAACCTGTTGCTTGCCTTCACCCTGATCATCGTCTTCAAGAGTGGGTGTCTGCACTGGGGGTACCTCATCCGGTTCCTTGACTTCGCCATCATGATCAGTTGGTTCAACACGGGGTGAGGCATCTTTGTTGGGAAGAACTGTATCCTCAGGTTCGTCCGGTTGAAAAGGGGGTGACTTCGCTTGAATGGGCTGAACTGCAGCCTGTACATCTTCCAGTTCAACAAGGAGTGATTCATCGTCAATGTCCACACCTACATCCTCAAAATCTTTCGTTTGAACAGGGAGTGACTGATCTTCAGTGTGCAGAACTGCATCATCGAGATCATTCGGTTCCACGTGATCCGAACGATTTTCATCAGGGGGCATAACTGCACCCTCAGGTTCGTCCGGTTGAAAAGGGGGTGACTGGGCTTGAATGGGCTGAAATGCAGCCTGTACAACTTCCTGTTCAACAAGGAGTGATTCATCGTCAATGTCATGACCTACATCCTCAACATCTTTCGTTTGAATAGGGAGTGACTGATCTTCATTGTGCAGAACGGCATCATCGAGATCATTCGGTTCTACCTGATCTGAACGATTTTCTTGATGGGGCATAACTGCATCCTCTAAATCATTCTGTTCAACCCGTGTTGTTGGATTGTCTGCATGGTCCTCCAATGCAGTCTCACATGTGTAATCAACCCGGGGACTAATGACTTTCAAGCCCGCACACGGTAAAGTGTCCACAAGTGCCTCCCTTGTAGGATCTTCCACACCTACATGAACCGGACCATCGAACACCACCTTCAAGTGTTTCATGAAGCCTTCAGACTCTCTGAGGTTCAGGAAACCGGCCTCAAAAAAGGGCTTCGGATCGATGTTGCGTTTCTCCAACTCCCCTGATAGGTAATTCAGCTGTTGGGCTGTATCTTTAAAAGTTTGCAGGATTTTGGATGTCAACAACTGTACATTATGAAAAACATACTTCATTAATCTTGAAAACAGGATAATAAAGAACAATGGGAGTCAATTTATTGTTTCCACATACCTCATTATCGTCTTCTTTTACTTCAACCGAGTCAACTGGATTCTCGGGTTGTCTAACTGCTAGGCGCGCCCTTGCCCTGCCAAGCCCAAAACCACCGGCACGACCTTCTAAGTTGGTAAACTCCAACACGCTGACGTCATCCCAACAGGAGATGATTGGAAATTTTCTTTCGTAGGGGATACGTTCACCTTCCACAAAAACACCATCTAGGTAGCAAATCTGGAGTAAAGGAGTGGGAGACATGTTAGAAAATATTACATATCTATGAATCATATATAAGAGAGGCAACAATACTTACCGATAAAAGGGTTATAGGTCCATCGAAATATGGATTTTTATTTTTACTTGCTTTTTCTTTCCAACTTCTTACACTGTCAATCAATCGTTGAAGTGTAAAGTGGCACCAGTTTAGTTCCTTTATGTTATCAACCTCCATTAAGGATTTGAGAATTTTGAACCTGAAATGAAAAAAATACATTTGTCAGTATTCAAAAATACAATTAGATATATAAGAGGTTTGAATACATGTTTACCTGGCTCGTGAATTTTGAACAGGACATAAAAAACTAGAGACAACAAAGACAACGAAGTCTATTTTGAAATCGTTGTCTGCACTTGTGTTACTTAATATCTTGGGGATCATAGAAAGTGTTTCGGGAGCTTTGGAGTCTTCCCCGGTCCATCTGGTCTTCCAATCCCTCAAGAAATTAAAATAAGCAGGGTCCTTAGTCTTGTCCAACCCAACGGACTCGACTACGTTCATTGAGCCTCTAGGGAGGTTCATCACGAGCTGTACGAGATCTTCATCGATACGGATCTCATCACCGTTGGCCAATACCAGAGAACTCTTATCCGGGTCAAAAGATTGGATTACATGTTTGGAAAAATGAGCAAGGCACTTGGAGACGCCCATTGTAAGAAGAGAACCAAACCCGATTTCCTTAACGGCTTCCCTCTGTTCTACGCTCAATTGAGGAATGAGTTGAGCGAGGCCATGAGGTGATGATCTGGTTAGAAATGTCACTGGACGTTTCTTGCGGGTTTTGGTTTTTTGGGGAGAGGGGGGAAACTCTTCATCGAATGGGGTAGTAGACGGAGAAATATTAGTGGTTTCTGGGGGTGCTTCTGGTAACTCTTCATCGACTGTTGGAGTGGAGGTATGAATAACATTTCGTTTTTTTTTAGGGGGAAAAGGTGGTGGTAAAATCTCATCAGTACCTGCAGCAACATCAGTAATTTCGACAGCAACTGTGGAAACTGATTCAGCAGTCATCGACGACTTAGTATTCGTCTTCGGATTTCTCTTCCTCTTCCTTTCATATGTAAAGTTATTAAACCTCGAAGTCATTATTTTGGGTGGGATAGCATAAATCAGTATTCAACGAAATAAATTGAATAAACATGTGTAAAATTAGTATAAACACAATAAGATGAACATACCTCTCTGGTTTAGTGCTGGGATTGACGTTGGATGCCGGAGTGGGTGCAGTTTCGTTTTCGGTTATGCTCCTACAAACTTGCAAGACGACCTCTCGGGAGTCGATGGGATGATCCACTTCCATGTTGTTGCCTTGGTTACCCGACATGTTCAGAAGAAATCCTTGTAGTATAAACGAAATATCTAGGGTTTCGACGTTCAGTGTTTGGATTATCGCCGGGAGATAGAGAGAGAAGAATATGAACAGTTGCTTATGAAAATGAAATTGAGGGAGAGTCGGCTTGTAGCGGGAAATTGAAATTATATCAACTAGTCATGGAAGCGAATAAATATTCGTTCGATATCGTAACTTCTTAAAAAAATAATAAAAATAAATTGAAAATAAAAACTATTCATCGAAGCGAAGATTTATTCGCGGAATGTAAATGCACGGGTAAGTGAATTTACATGACAGGCAAGTTGGCTTCTCATTGGAGGGGAGGTGGTTTTACATGAACGTCAGGCTAAAAATATTTGAAAAAAAGAAATCTTCGCTTTCAATCGTCTACTCGAAAAACAAAATTAAAGCGAATATTTGGTCGTTTACTGATTGTCATTTCAAATTAATTGAATTAACATTTATTAATAAACGGAAATATAAAATTAATAATAATCAAATAGACAAGGAATTGAGGCGAAGATTTGTTCGTTTGCTGCATGTCATCTTCAATTAATTGAATTAATATTTAATAAATGGAAATATAAAATCCATGTCATTTTGGTCTTCACATAGACGGGTAATTGTCTTTCCATGGCAGGCAGGCGGTCTTCTCATGGGTGGGTTGGGGGGTTTACATGAGGTTTTAATTAAAATTAATTGAAGCAAATATATCTTCGCTCTAGAGAGTCTCGAGGCAAAAAAAATTAAATACTAAAATTAAATAAAAATTCCTTGAAAAAAAATAAATGAATTAATTGAAGCGAATATTATATCGCTTCATTCGATTTTTAATAAATTAAATTAATATTTAATAAACGTAAATATAATATCCCTGTCATTTTGGTCTTTACATAGATGTGTAAGTGTATTTTCATGAACGGCAGGCGGTCTTCTCATGGGTGGGTATGGGGGGTTTACATGAGGGTCATGGCAACGGGCGTGTAGATCTTCGCTCCCATCGCATCTCACCCTTCCCTCTGACACGGTGCCTGGAGCGAAGATATCTTATTTGGGTATCATATGATTATTATATTATTTCCTGGCGTTAACAGGCGCTTCCGTTAACGGCGTCTTGTGTGAACCCGGGCCGAAACCCGGATTCCGGATACTCCCTCCCTCCGTCTCCTACCCAGATTGATTTATTATTAAAATAATAATGCTGCAATCTGATTGGTCCGCCACAGGGGAACACGGCAATCGGTAGCAGAAGATCTGAACTGCAGCACACAAAGGATAAGGCTGCCCTACATATAAGGAAGTTTATAAGAAATATAATTAACTAAAGTTAAGTTTTGTTTTTTTTGGTTTTTTAATTTTAACATTAAAATACAAAATATCTCATATTTCTCTAAAAATATGTTAAAAATAAGAAACCAGTGCAAGTTAAGGTATTTTTATTTTTATTTATTTTTTTATTTTTTTTTGTAAAATGCAAACTTAACTAGGGTGAGTAAATTATTCGATATTTTGAATGAGGTGTGATATGTGGAAAATTGGGAGAAGGAATAATGTGGCATAATGTTATTGACTAAGAAAAAAAAATTATGAGGAGTGAAAAATATTTTTTATAATTTTTTCAACTAATCAAATTGTATCACGTTATTTTTTTTTTTCTCATCCTTCACCCAAATTTCATCTCTATCATTTCTCATTTTCGATATATTGAAAATTTCATTCCGTAAATATCGATTTTTTGGTATACTAAAAATGGTATGGTAGGGTATTTATACCCAAATTAACGATATTAATATAATTATATGAGATTTTTAAATTTTGGATATACTATTATATACCACCAAATAATATTTATAAATTAATATAAATATATATATATAATATAAATAATTAAGTAACTTTTTAATTTCAATTTTAAAAATTATATAAATACTTTGAACTTTTCACCCAAATCAACCATTTTAGTAAAAAAAATCTGAACTAATATAAAAACTCTCTCTATATATATTCACTAACTTTAATAGATTTATATTAATTTAATTAGAAAATCTAATTTTTAAAAATTAAAGTAAAATATAACTAAACTTTAATATTATATATAAACGGTATAATATTGATTATGGCTGACAATTTTGGACACGATACGAAAACACGACTCGGATCGAACACGAAAAAATCAGGTTAGAGCTATGTATTTTTTTGTTCAGGTCAAAATTAGGTCGACCTGTTTAACCTGATTAATAAACATGTCAAAATCGGATCGACCCGACATGACCCAAAATAGACCCGATAACCCGTTTATATGTTTCTTTTTGTTGAGTTTTGTGTTATATTTTCTTATTCACTCACTCATTTTCTTTTGTAAATTTTTTTATAAGTGAATTTGTGATTTAACTTTATTTTTATTTTGTATTGATGTCATTTTAATTTAAAATAAAGAAATATGATTTAATTATATTGGGTTTGGTTCGAGTTAAGTTGTGTAAATCGAGTTAAACGAGTCAGGTTCAGGTCAAACACAAATAAACAGGTTAAGTTCAGGTTATAAATTTTTGACCCGAATTATTAAACAAGTAAGGTTTAGATTATAATAGTTAGACTCGTTAACCTGCTAACCCGATCCCGCGAACCTAAAACTTACTTAAATTGTCACCCATAATATTGATATCGTAATACCAAATTACGATATATCATCAACTTTGGTATAAACGGTTATTACTTTTATCGTATCAAGATTTCGGTATAATAAAACGATATAATTTTTCCTATAACAAGACTTTCCATACATGTTTATGGTATAAACAATATGCAAAGTGCAAACTATACTATATTTCAAATGCTAATTAGATTTTGATGTCTTTGCTTGCAACATTTTTCTTTTCATTTGTTTTTGTTATCACTTACTATATTGTTTTAAAAAATATTGATAAAAAAAAAACTCTATAGGATAAAAAAATTAGTGGTACTTGTTACAAAAAGAACAGATCTAAAATAAAACTGGTACATGGATAATTGATATTTGATCTCTCATCAAACTCCTAAAAACTATACTACACAAGTTTCTATTAGTCAAACAATCTTGATACATCAAATGGAGGTGAATAAAGTGTTGAAGGACTTGTAATCAACATATTCCCATAATAAAAAGGACTCAAATCATTAAAAACCGAAAAATCTTGCATCTCAGAAACCGGCGAGAAAAACCCATCAGGAATCGGCGGCAAACTCATCGGCACCGGCGAAAGTATCCCCCGAATCTGATCCCTATCAAACCCTTCAATCAAACTCCTCAAATCTTCATACATCTCTTCCTCTCTAATTTCATTTCCCCTATCTCTATCTCTTTCCCTAGGACTCGCCCCTTCAATCGAAGCCAATCTAGCCGCCGGAGACACGTTTCCACCGCCATCGTCTGCAGAATAGTCGCCGGAGTAATGACCGGTTAGACGTTGAACCAAAGCAGGGAAATCGCCGACAGTTGTATGGATGGGTTTAGGAGAGATCGAAAAGATTATTATCGGTTTCGGCGGCGGATATTGAGGTTGACGTGGCGGTGGAACTGGAGGATGACGTGGATGATGGCCGACTGGTGGTTTTTTTATTGTATGGGAAGTTTTGTTAACTTTGAGCTGAGGTGGACGAGGACCTTGAAGTTCTTTTCTAGAGGTGGAAGAGTTGCCGCCGGCGGTGTAATACGGCGGATCCATGGCGGCGCCGGTGGAGAATTTGAGTGGTCAGTTTTTTTTATGGAAAGGAGGAGAGAGAGAGAAAAATGTGAGAAAATAATTGATCTAACTAAATATCTAATAGTTGGGATTATTAATTAGAGTTTCTCTTTCTATCTATTAGGGCTTGTTTGATTTTGGTTATTTAGGTTTTTCTTGAATTTTGTTTTAAAAATTATATTTGATTAAATTTCTAAAAAACTGATTTTTTAGGGTTAAAAGGATAAATTAATTTTATATAATTAAATAAAGAATATTTTTTATATTTAAATAGATAAAAAAAGTAATTAAATGATTAAAATGATGAATAAAATGATGGTTGAATTTTTGGATAAAATTAGAATAAACCAATTGAGTCCTTATTTAATTTAGTCCTATTTAATGTTTCGTGGGGGGCAGTCGGTAGTAGCCATGAAATTAAGTGTAAGAAATTAAGTGTAAGTGACGTCTACGATATGGGATTTGTTACGTAAGCAAATACGTATTTTATAGAAATTATTTAAAAAATTAACATTTATTCGGTGCATTTGCACAAATAATAAAATAAAAAACCGTGAAAAAAATATTACGGTAAAAATATGATAGTATTTTTTATTTTATTTTTAATCGTTTTAAATTTATGGGCGGGTTAACTCATAATTCGACTCAAGTATCCATTTACTCTCACATTGCAGAACGATCTCTAAAATAATTGATACAGTTTGATTCCTTAACTTATTTAGTTTCAAATCTAGAGTTCACTTCTTCCCCATATTACGAGTAAAAGAAAAAATGTAAAGACTACCATTAAAGTAGCCTAGACGAGTCTTATTATATCCATATAAATTATGCCTCATATCTCTATAAATATGACGGAACTTTTTTATTATTGCTCACTAATAATAGTGAAATCTATAGCACAATGTCAAGAATTATGACGGATTAAAAATTATTGATGAACTACCGTGTCCATCAAATTTAGTGTTAAATTTAAAATATAAAGTGTTATTAGATTATTGGTTAAAGAGCTGTACTTAATTTGTTAGGTTGCAAGTTTGAACCATACCTATAACATTTTTAATTTTATTTTTAACCGTTTTAATTTTATGGGCGGGTCAACCCACAATCCGACCCAAGTATCCATTTATTATCACATATATATTCAAATTAACCACAGCTCTCGATTCGATAATCCGGGAAACTTTAAAAATTAAGCATTATTATATTATATTATATTATATTATATTATATTATATTATATTATATTATATTATATTATATTATATTATATTATATTATATTATATTATATATATTACTTAAATGTTATATTGATGTATATGAAATTAACATATTGTCATATTTATCTAATAAATAAAAAATATATTAATATTTTTTTAGAGATAACAATGTCTTAGATTTTACCAATAAGATGCTTGAGGATTGAAATACATAACTTGAGTCATAATTGTAATATATAAGTATATATAATTCTATTTATAATATATTATTAAAATATAAAATGATTTTTTAATAATATAAATTTACTTAATGATTTTTTTAATAATATAAATTTACTTAATATAAAATAATTTTATATATTTTAAATAACAATGTATTTCAAATAAAATTGTATATAAATTAAAGGGATAAAATGCACTTGATTAAGATATGTTTTAAGTAATATACATTGTATTCCGTGTTTAAAAAATATCTACGTAATTACCTCCGGTCAAATTTTTAGTGACCGTTGTTGACATGACATCATAGAGTTTGATCTAGATTCTTGAGGAGAATTCACAGATTACAATTCTCCGTCGTCGAAAAAAAACATTGTAGTTTCGGAGATGGAAAAAAATATGTCTAAAGATAAATGTCAAACACAAAAAAGAACGTTAAAAGCGTTAAGCGCCGCTATTCACCTCCCTTCTGTGACAAGAAAAAATTTAGATTGTCAAAGCATAAGTCAAGAAGAAATATTAGATAATGTTTTCAACATTTGACTTCATGGATTCATCTATTATTGTTGAGATTTCAGAAAAGAAGCTATTATTGTTGAAATTAACATATTGTCCTATTTATCTAATAAATAAAAAAATATATTAATATTTTTTTTTATAGATAACAATGTCTTAGATTTTACCAATAAGACGCAGCTTGATGATTGAAATACTTAACTTGAGTCATAATTGTAATATATAAATATATAATTTTATTTATAATATATTATTAAAATATATAATGATTTTTTTAATATTATAAATTTACTTAATGATTTTTTTAATAATATAAATTTACTTAATAAAAAATAATTGTATATATTTTAAATAACAATGTATTTTAAATAAAATTGTATATAAATTAAAGGGATAAAATGCACTTTATCAAATTTTTAGTGACCGTTGTGACATGACATCATAGAGTTTGATCTAGATTTTTGAGGAAAATTCACATATTACAATTCTCCATCGTCGAAAAAAACATTATAGTTTCGGAGATGGAAAAAATATGTCTAGAGATAAATGTCAAACACAAAAAAGAACGTTAAAAGCGTTAAGCGACGTTATTCACCTCCCTTTTGTGACAAGAAAAAATTTAGATTGTCAAGGCATAAGTCTTCTCCGGATATGAAGAAGAAATATTAGATGATGTTTTCAACATTTGACTCCATGGATTCATCTATTATTGTTGAGATTTCAGAAAAGTAGTTATTATTATCTAATAAAGAAAGAGATAAGAATTTAACTTATTATGAATATTGTGACATAAAACTATCATAAAAAAAGAAGAAGAGAGCTTGTCAAAAATCTAGGTTAATATCAATTTCATGTTAGATTGTATATATAGTTCTAATTATAATAATTTCTAGATTATATAAACTATACATAAATTATGAAAAATTGGAATCGAACGGTCATAACCAATGAGAACATTTAAAAAATAATTAAACTTATCGGTGAAAAGTAACGCAAACTTACGAGTAATGTCTTCAACTAAAATTTCAAAAGAATTATCAAAAATTTTGGGCTAGTGTTTATACATTCACTTGGATTACTGTTCATTTAAAGTTGTCACATCAACTAAATTAAAATAGTTAATTAAATAATTTCAAATTATTTTAATATAAATTATTATTAATTTTGATTTGTTTAGTACATATTTTAATAGTTATTTTAAATAGAATGTGGAGTGCCTTCATTTCTCATCACAATTTTTTTTGGGCAGCATTAAGATTCGTCTCGCTCTCTATTTTTAATTTATCTTTAAATTTTAAAATATTTTTTTATTATTGCATTAGTTTTATAAAATATTTTTATCATTAAATTTTAAAATTATTTTTATTCTTAAATTAATTTATAAAATATTTTATGTATTTTAAATAAATTGAAAATAAATTCTTATATTATAGAGTTGCCACATAATTTTAAGCATAATCAAATACGTTTTAGAGAGTTTGTTTTGGTTCGGAACTTGGTTACACTCAGGTAGTGGCGGATCAAGGGGGTGCAAGAAGGGACATAAACACCCTGACTTTTGTGAAAAGTTTGGGTATAATTTATATAAATTAATTATTTAAGGATAAAGTTGAATATATAATAAAATTAAGAGCTTATTAAAAAAAATCAATAAATAAGAGGCTAATTTGAAAACCTTTAACCATATAAATTCAAAATTAAATTAGGTTTACAAACTCTACTTCGGCAACCCGGGGCCTCGACCTCACATCTTCTGTCATCGATCTTGGAGTTGGCACACTAATTTGATCTCTGGTAAGTGGTAAGGTTATAGATTTATGTTATTATTTATTCATTCTTTATATGCATAGGTTATAAGTTTATGTTATTATTCATTCATTCTTCATATGTTCTGTATTTTATTATTTATCCATTTATTTCATTTTGCTTCTTGAGAAGAATCAGAACATAAGAGGTTTTTTATTTTTTGTTATGTATTTCATTATTAAATTAATGCTGGAATTAGTTAGAACTTAAGGGAATTAGAATTTAGGGGTTCAAATGTTGTATTTTCTCTTGTTTTGTTTCTAAACAATCATTCAATCAAGAAATGATAAACATTAATCAAATTTGATAGATTTTATTTAATTATTGTGTTTATTTTTTATAATATAGGTAATGGAGAAATATTTAAAACGAAGTAATATTTTTTATAACATTTATGCATTCAATTCAACCCGGATGATGTTATTAGTGATCCTAGACTACACAAACTAATTAATGAATTTGATATTTCTATTAGAGATCAAATTCGAAGAGAATATTTGATTAGAGGTCCTTGTCAACCATTTGGTCATAGTTATCCTCAAAAACTATTTGATATAGAGCATATGAGCTTTCAAGATGCTTGGTTTAAAAGGTTTCCATTGTAAGAGTATAGCATTTCAAAAGATGCTGCATTTAGTTTTTGGTGCTACTCTACCTTGCTGAACTTTCTCCGGATGATTTTTCTTTAACTGATCGTATAATACTTGAGAACCAACTTCAAATTTACATTTAAAATGTACGAAATGAATTTTCTATGATTCAAGATTTAGGAAGTCTTGTTAAGAAGATGGTTGAAACTGGAAACATAAAGTTTTACATTGATATATCAGTTGATTGAGTTAACATTGATTTTATATTTTACGACTACTTCTGTTGAAAAAGTCTTTTCTGCGATAAAAATTATCAAGACTGATTTACGTAATAAAATGAGCGATGAGTGGATGAACGATAGTTTGGTAGTATACATCGAGAATGAGATTTTTTCCACAATTGAAAATAAACAAATTTTACAACATTTTCAACAAATGAATACCCGAAGAACTCAATTGTGTCCATTTGTTTGTACGTCTAGTAGTAGTTGAATTGTAAAAGGATAAATATTTTATTATGGAAAAAATCTCACTTAGACGTATGTACTTGTACAACTAGCTCATTTAGACGTATGTACTAATAAAATGTCATTTAAACATACGTACTATCAAAAATTGGCTCATTTAGCCTCTTTTAGTAACCATATTTAATTTTTATTTTTAAATTTTTAAATTTATTAATTAAATATTAATATATTTTCTCTCTCCTTATTTTACATTAATTAAATCAAATAATTTATTTTATTCTTAAATTGTTTATTATTTTTATATTAGTTTTTTTTTTCATCTACATTTTTTTTACCAATTTTTATTTCTCATAAATCTTAAATTCTTATTTTTGAAAAAACTTTAACTTATTTATGAATTTTATGTTTTACTATAATACTTTTTTAAAAAAAATTCTTATTTAATTTAATATTAACAAAAATAAAATTAATAATTTTTATTTAATTTTTATTCATAACTTATAATAATAATAAGTATAATTGTTTTGTCTAATATTTGATTATTACTATTTTGGTGTTTGATGAATGAATTGTTATTATTATCTAAATATTATTTAATTTAATTTTGTGTTAAAGAATTTTTATGGTTGAAAGTATAATCATTGAGATCAAAAAATTTTAAAATAATTAATAATTAATGTTAATATAAGAAAAAAATATAAAAAAAAGAAGAAAAAAATATAAAATATAAAATATAAATAATTAATAACGAATGCCCATATATATATATATAATAAAATTAAAATAATTAATAATAAATACTCATATAAAAATAAAAAAAACATTTATGAAAAAGATAAAAATAAAAGATTCATTTATTAATGAAAGATGATGAGAGAGAAAATATATTAATATTTAATTAATAAATATGTAAATTAAAAAATAAAAATTAACTATGATTTACTAAAATAGGCTAAATGAGCCAATTTTTGATAATATGTATGTTTAAATGAACTTTTATTAGTACATACGTCAGACTCAGACGTAAGCGAACTTTTTTCTTTTTATTATTATCGACATGATTTTGTATCTTTATTATTATTATTATTAATTATACTTTTATTTTTAATATAAGTATTGTATAATAAAACATTATACTTGATAAATTTTGGAGCACCCGCTGAAATATGGCTCTGAATTCGCCACTGCACTAGGGAAAGTGCTCTCGCACTTACACCTCACACCTCAGTGTTAGTCGTAACGAAAGGTCCCTATTTTAATTTTTTGACAAAATTAAATTTAATTTTTTACCCTTTTATTTTATTTTATTTTAATTTTATTCAAAAATTTAATTATTAAAAGTATTAAAATTCAAAATTTTAAATCAGATAAATAAAATTTAATCGAATTTTATACTCAGAAAAATAAACTAACAACAATTAGTTTCTTTAAAGTATAATTTTATTAAGATATTAAGAAAAAGTCAATTAGTTTTAATTTAATGAGACACTTTATATTATACAGACAAATTTGTCATTTCTTAGGCAAATTACATTATATGTAAATCATTATTTTTTATTTTTAAATAAATAATTTAGAGGAGTGATACAGATAAATTTGTCATTTCTTAGGCAAATTACATTTTATGTAAATGACAGGGAGAAAAAAATTGGTAGTAAGAATGAGAGAAAGAGTTATTGGGAAAATATTTATGATTTTTTTGAGGAATCGGGAGAAAGCTTATGGAAAAATTATGAGAAAAAATGATAAAGAAAAATTTTATTATTTTTTCAAATAATTAAAATGAGATTATTTTTTCTTTCAAATTTCTTCTCTTTATCATTTTTCAATAATTTATTATCTTTAATTATTTTTTAAAGTATAATTATTATTTACTTTACCATTTATATCTATATAATATTAAAGAAATTTATATGTATAATATATATTATGTTATATTATATATATATATATATATATTTCTTTTCTTTACAACAAAACATTATATATATATACTATAGTTTTGAAACTCGGCCCGGCCCGGCCCGGCCCGTTGATTGGATCGACAAACCCAATGAACTGTCCGTCAAACTAGGTTGGGTTGATAAGAAATCAGAAATATAATCAACCCAGTTATACTCGGTCAACCCACCGGTTGGACTGGGTTGGACATGAAATCCAACAGTCCGGGTTAACCCAACGAGTTTATCATATTTTTTTAAAAAAATTTACTTATTTTCTTTCTCACTTATCACTCTCTCAGTTCCACTCTCCACATTTTTTGATTCATATTGAGTTTACATATTTCTAGTTTCATGTGGATAAATTACCGATTTCTAGTTTTAGATACCAAGAATGACAAACTCTTTCATTCACCTCAAACTCCACATCACACTTGAACTAGTTGATTCCGCTTTTACCAAACTAAAAAACGATTTAAGGTGGTATTGTAAGTCATAACTTAAACATAGTTTCTTCTCTAGATAAAAATATAGTTATCCAAAAATTGAAGATTGTAGTTTGATTTGAAGCCTTGTCCCTCGCATAATCCAGTTAAGTCTTTCAATTTTTTTTTTAAATTATTGGCTTATTTTGAGGTTCATACTTCATGTAGTTGAACCAGTTGATCCACTAGTTGAACCACTAACCTAGTGACCCAACCTTCACCGGGTTGATGATAGAGTCGAGTTTCAAAACAATGATTTTTACTTTGAAAAGTCCAAACGCAAATAAGCCCAAAGGGTATTTCGAATATGGGCCAAATATGATATTAGGATGTAGGTAAAGAAGCGAGCCGATTTGGTTCGTAGATTGACCAAGTTGACCCAGATCAACTACGGATTACAATAGTCGACAAAGTATGAGTGACCAACCCTTCACCGGGTTGATGATAGAGTCGAGCTTCAAAACAATGATTTTTACTTTGAAAAGTTCAAACGCAAATAAGCCCAAAGGGTATTTTGAATATGGGCCAAATATGATATTAGGATGAAGGTAAAGAAGCGGGCCGATTTGGTTCGTAGATTGTCCAAGTTGACCCAAGTCATTTACGGATTACAATAGTTGACAAAGTATGAGTGATCAAGTATAACTATTATTTTTTCAAATTAGACTTTTACAATTTTAAGTAAACTCTATATTTTACAAGTTTACAACTAGCCAACGATTTTACGTAAACTCTCGATATTAACAGCATTGGGTAGGCGGGTGAGGGTCGTTGGACAGGGACTGCTTACCAGTTCTTAGATCACTAAATTGTTTTGGTGGCGAATGTAGGACCTTTGTTGCATCAAATCTAAGGATCCTATTTTTCTCATTTTGTTTTTCAAAATCAATAATTAATATATCCAATACATGAACATAAACCTAAATCTAATGTTTCTTAAAATAGTGACCGAAAAGACAGTCTTTCAACCACTACTTTATTTTATTCCTTGAAAGAAACCGCCTGAACTTAAATTACTACTACAGCTGAACCAGATAATTAGTGATAAAGTGCATTTAAGTTATATAAATAATTATTTTAAAAAAAATAATTTAACTTTATTTCATTAAAAAGCTCAAAAAGTGGGAGGGTCAATAATCAAAATTAGACAAACTCAAGTTTTGATTGTAAGATGACAAACAAACGATCCAAAAGTTAAAAGTTTCTGAACGGTAGTAGTCAAACTATATTACAAACACATATTATAATGAACAAAGACAACAATCTATCTATTCCAACTTGTGTTGCTCCGTATTTGTTTTTTTGATCATATTAACTTTTTTCATTTATTTCCTTTCTTGTTTTATGAAGGAAGATTGAATTGAAGTAGATGATGATGTCTGTCTGCTCCATTGTATTTTTTTTCAGGATTTCGTATTTTTTTTTCAGGATTTCAAGGCTTTTGTCACTATTTTTATCTGTTTCAGAATTTCAGGAAATAACTTAGATTGATAATTTTATATTCATATTTATAAAATAGAAGACCTATTGCACATATATATTTTTCAGAAAAAGAAATTAACATATAAACATGTTTTTTAGTAATTTTTTCTTCTTCGTCCTTCTTTCCCTTCTTATCTTCCTTTTTCTTTCTAGATCTGAAGCCCTTTTATAGGCAAACTAATCGCCTCTGGATCTTTGATTGAAGTCGGTCATCTCGGTTGGCCGTTTAGATGAAGGGTTGATATTTATCCTCTAAGTCCTTTTTTTTGGCTGATCTTATCTCCTCCGGTCTTTGAGAAGTTTTAATAGTGAAAACAACGATAAAGAAGCATCATTGATCTTATTAGAATGGATAATTCCAGATGCATGGATCTAACAAAGGAATAACATTACAACGTTCATCGATCTTATTGAAAGGGATAAGATCGAATCGTTTTATAAGATGGATGAAAGGAGAGTGTTCGTCGTCTCATCTTCATTTGGTAGGAGCTCGACAAGAGGGAGAGAATGCTAGGGTTATGTGTGAAATAAGGGGCCTCTTGTCCTATTAACCATATGCGAAGACCACTCCATTCTTTCTCTTGTTGCAAAGAGGCATCTGACTTATTTGCTTGTTTAATTTTAACCATAAATAAAAAAATTGGACTTACTTTAATGTAGGGGTGTGAGGGGAAATTTGATGAAATAATAATAACATGTTTATTTTAAAAAATAATAGGGGAAGTAAATTTTTGTAAAATTGACCCCTTAATAATTTTTCTCTTCTTCCTCATTCTCTTTTTATTTCATTTCCCTTCTTTCTCTCTCGACCGTTGGTATTCTTCCCCTCTTCTTTCTCTCTTTCTCTCTTTCTCTCCCTAGACTAACAAGCCGATCAACAAAGTAACTCCCCGATCAACGAAGTCGATCAACAAAGCAACCCCGACTCCCCGATCAATGTAGAAAGCAACTCCCATTATTTCATTTGAGTTTTTCCGTCGTTTATCTCTAACATGCATGTTGAGTAGAAATAGTTTTAGGGTTTAGGTTTAGGGTTGTAGGGGGAAGAATTGTTTTGTGAATGCTGAATGGTTTGAAATTATTTTAGGGTTGGAATATGTATATTACGTCTGCGCAAATGCATTTTGCGTCTACGAATTTTTTTTTCCGCAAACGCAAAATGCAATTGCGCAGACGCAAGATGCATTTGCGCAGATGCAAAATGTCTTATTTGCTTTCTTATTTTCTTTCTTAAGTGTTTTCATTAGCCTAACATAATGTTTCTCTGCATATGGCATTAACCAAAACCTTTTCATGTGAATTTCTCTCCGTCTGGCGAAACAGTTAATATTGATAAAGAGAAGTCATATCTATATATATCTAATAACACTTAATTTAAAATGTTGGAGGTGTAAATCACTCTCTCCAAAATGATCCTCATTATCATAAGTTTTTTCTTTTTCTTATATATATATATATATATATATATATATATATATATATATATTTCTCTTTCTAAATTTATCTTTATTAATTAATTGTTTTTCTTTCTCTCACCATATATATATATATATTTTCATCAATTCTATTAACAAAGTTTCATAATTAATTATTATATGTCAGTTACTCTTTTATATATATATATATATATATATATTAATATTTTTTATTAATTATTTTAAAATTAAACCTAATAATTCTAATCTAAAATATTATATATATTAATTAAATTTAACATTAACTATCAATTATAAAAAAACTGAAAGAATAATAAGAGTTTTTATCTATTAATTTAATTTAACATTAAATAATGATTATATCAACGTATATAACTACAATTAAACCAATATATTAAATCAACTCGACTTTTCATCTTCTTCTCCACCCAAATATTTTCTTTATATAAATAATCTTAGATCAACAAGCTTCAATTGAAGAGAGAATAGTGATATCTCCATATCGACTCATAATATTTTCAATTTCTCTATCAATATTATGCTTTCAATAATTGAATTTGCATTATGTTATGTTTCAACAATTTGTTGTTCACTATTTTGCATTTTTTTCAGGAATTTGATCGTTTCAGACAGCTACAACAACATCCTCGGTCTTTAAGCGTGTTATCTCTATATTGACTCGTAATCTTCTCAATTTTTCTCTAACAATATAATGTTTTCAATAATTGTATTTGTATTATGTTAGTTTTCAACAATCTGTTGTGCACTATTTTGCATTTTTTCTCAAGAATTTGATCGTTTCAGGCAACTGCAACAACGTCATACGCATTTCATCGATCTTATTTTGAATTCGATCGTTTTAGGCAGCTACAACAACATCATACGCATTTAATCGATCTTTCTTTTGAATCGGGTATGATTAAAATATGAGTAATGATAAAATTTTATGACTAATTAATAAAATAAAAAGTATTTTTTTTAAATGCACATGATCTTTATATTCTTAGCCTAAGATTTTTTACTATTTTTCAATTTATTTTTTTGAATTATTATTATTATTATTTATTATAACGTTTAATTAATTAATTTATTATTCATATTATTTTATAATATTTGTCTTGATTATCTTATTTAATATATTCATATTATATTTATAATAATGTGATTTAGTTTGAATTTAATCATCAATTTAGAATTTTTTTTTTTAAATTTAATTTTTTCTTTAGTTATTTATTTTTATTATTTCATAACACAACCTAATAAGATATTTTATAATAAAATTATAAGTAAGTTATATTTTAATAAATAATATTAATATTTTAATTATATACAAAAAAAAATATAATAAATAGATTATATATATATTCAAATAATATAAAATATATTTAACTTTATATTTTCACATGTTTTAAATAATTGATAAATATATATTATTTTACTTTATAATATTATTATAAATATATATTTTTTTACAAAAATATTATAAAATTGAATTATTATTATTTTAATTAAAATAATAATTAATATTATTGTTTAACCAAAAAAATTATATATATAATAACACTTAAGTATAAGTATATGTAGTTTTGAAATATGAATTTATGGTGTTAGACATAAAAAAAGATGGAAAAAGATGGTTCAGTAATATTTTTTTAATAAATATTTCACATATATTTTAATTAATATTTTGACTTTTGATGGATAATAAATTGTTTCCGAAATTTTTGAGAGAATAAAGTAGAAGCTGAAATAATTATGATCAAAAGAGAAAAAACACAAACATATTTTGCTAAAATATTATTTTTGCCTATTTAAGATAAAGTGATAATTTACAATAAAAAAATAGAAAAATTAAATTAATTTAATAGAACAAAAAAATCTAAAATTTTAAATAAAATGACCATATTTGTAATAATTTATTTCAATTTATCTAAAAAAGAATTATAATAAATATGAGATTAATGACTTCACACAATATTAAAAAAATGGAACAAATGAAAAACAATATTGATACTATAAAATTTATGTAATAGTTCATTATTATTTGTAATAGATATTTTACATATATTTTAATTAATATTTTACTTTTGATGGATAATAAACTGTTTTCGAAATTTGTGAGAGAATAAAGTAGATGCTGAAATAATTATAATCAAAAGAGAAAAAACATAAACATATTTTACTTTTCTATTTAAGATTAAGTAATAATTTGTGTTACACAAATAGAAAAATTGTATTAAATTAATAAAACGAAAAAACTAAAATTTTGAATAAAATGATCATATTTGTAATAATTTATTTCAATTATATCTAAAAAAATATTTTTTTAAAAAAATTATAATAAATATGAGATTAGATGAGTCCACACAATATTAAAAAATATGAAATAAATGAAAAACAATATTGATACTATAAAATTTATGTAATGGTTCAGTATTATTTTTTAATCGATATTTCACATATATTTTAATTTTTAATTAATAATAAATTGTTTCTAAAATTTTTGAGAGAATAATGTAGAAGCTGAAATAATTATGTTCAAAAGAGAAAAAATACAAACGTATTTTGCTAAAATATTATTTTTACCCATTAAACATAAAGTGATAATTTATGTTATAAAAAATGCGAAAATTAAATTAAAGTAATAGAACGAATAAACTAAAATTTTGAATAAAATGACCATATTTGTAATGATTTATTTAATTTGTATCTAAAAAAATTTCTATAAAAAAAGTTATAATGAATATGAGAATAAATGACTCCACACAATATTAAAAAAAATATATAATAAATGAAAGAACAATATTAAAAATTTCGAATTTATATATTTAATGTATACTATACCTAATATGCAGTTCAGATCTTCTGCTACCGATTGCCGTGTTCCCCTGTGGCGGACCAATCAGATTGCAGCATTATTATTTTAATAATAAATCAATCTGGGTAGGAGACGGAGGGAGGGAGTATCCGGAATCCGGGTTTCGGCCCGGGTTCACACAAGACGCCGTTAACGGAAGCGCCTGTTAACGCCAGGAAATAATATAATAATCATATGATACCCAAATAAGATATCTTCGCTCCAGGCACCGTGTCAGAGGGAAGGGTGAGATGCGATGGGAGCGAAGATCTACACGCCCGTTGCCATGACCCTCATGTAAACCCCCCATACCCACCCATGAGAAGACCGCCTGCCGTTCATGAAAATACACTTACACATCTATGTAAAGACCAAAATGACAGGGATATTATATTTACGTTTATTAAATATTAATTTAATTTATTAAATAACACAGGCAGCGATATAATATTCGCTTCAAGTAATTCAATCTTTTATTTTCTAGGAATTTTTATTTACTTTCTTTATTTAATTTTTTTTTGCCTCGAGACTCGCTGGAGCGAAGATATATTTGCTTCAATTAATTTTAATAAAAACCTCATGTAAAACCCCCCTACCCACCCATGTAAAGACCGCTTGCCTACCATGTAAAGACACTTACCCGTTTATGTGAAGACCAAAATGACATGGATTTTATATTTCCGTTTATTAAATATGAATTCAATTAAATTATTATGACATGCAGCAACCGAACAAATCTTCGCCTCAATTACCGGCTAGTTTTTTTTTCCTATTTTTTTTTTATTTCATTTTTTTTGCCTCGAGACTCTCTGGAGCGAAGATATATTTGCTTCAATCTTCTCATGGGTGGGTAGGGGGGTTTTACATGATGTTTTTATTAGAATGAATTGAAGCAAATATATCTTCGCTCCAGAGAGTCTCGAGGCAAAAAAAATGAAATAAAAAAAAAATAGGAAAAAAAAACTAGCCGGTAATTGAGGCGAAGATTTGTTCGGTTGCTGCATGTCATCTTCAATTAATTGAATTAATATTTAATAAACGGAAATATAAAATCCTTGTCATTTGGGTCTTTACATAGACGGGGAAGTGTCTTTACATGGTAGTCAAGCGGTCTTCTCATGGGTGGGTAGGGGGGTTTTACATGATGTTTTTATTAGAATGAATTGAAGCAAATATATCTTCGCTCCAGAGAGTCTCGAGGCCAAAAAAATGAAATAAAAAAAAAATAGGAAAAAAAAACTAGCCGGTAATTGAGGCGAAGATTTGTTCGGTTGCTGCATGTCATAATAATTTAATGGAATTAATATTTAATAAACGGAAATATAAAATCCATGTCATTTTGGTCTTCACATAGACGGGGAAGTGTCTTTACATGGTAGTCAAGCGGTCTTCTCATGGGTGGGTAGGGGGGTTTTACATGATGTTTTTATTAGAATGAATTGAAGCAAATATATCTTCGCTCCAGAGAGTCTCGAGGCCAAAAAAATGAAATAAAAAAAAAATAGGAAAAAAAAACTAGCCGGTAATTGAGGCGAAGATTTGTTCGGTTGCTGCATGTCATAATAATTTAATTGAATTAATATTTAATAAACGGAAATATAAAATCCATGTCATTTTGGTCTTCACATAGACGGGGAAGTGTCTTTACATGGTAGTCAAGCGGTCTTCTCATGGGTGGGTAGGGGGGTTTTACATGATGTTTTTATTAGAATGAATTGAAGCAAATATATCTTCGCTCCAGAGAGTCTCGAGGCAAAAAAAATGAAATAAAAAAAAAATAGGAAAAAAAAACTAGCCGGTAATTGAGGCGAAGATTTGTTCGGTTGCTGCATGTCATAATAATTTAATTGAATTCATATTTAATAAACGGAAATATAAAATCCATGTCATTTTGGTCTTCACATAAACGGGTAAGTGTCTTTACATGGTAGGCAAGCGGTCTTTACATGGGTGGGTAGGGGGGTTTTACATGAGGTTTTTATTAAAATTAATTGAAGCAAATATATCTTCGCTCCAGCGAGTCTCGAGGCAAAAAAAAATTAAATAAAGAAAGTAAATAAAAATTCCTAGAAAATAAAAGATTGAATTACTTGAAGCGAATATTATATCGCTGCCTGTGTTATTTAATAAATTAAATTAATATTTAATAAACGTAAATATAATATGCATGTCAATTCGGTCATTACATGGACGTGTTAGTGTATTTTCATGAACGGCAGACGGTCTTCTCATGGTTGGGTATGGGGGGTTTACATGAGGGTCATTTCAATGGGCGTGTAGATCAGAGCGAAGATATCTTATCTGGGTATTATCTGAATATTATATTATTTACTGGCGTTAACGGGCGTTTCCGTTAACGGCGTCTTGTGTGAACCCGGGCCTAAACCCGGATTCCGGATTCTCCCTCCCTCCGTCTCCTGCCCAGATTTATTTATTATTAAATTAATAATGCTGCAATCTGATTGGTGCGCCACAGGGGAACACGGCAATCGGTAGCAGAAGATCTGAACTGTTGTGTGCTGTCCAGCCTGTTCCAACCCCTATTTAGAACTAAAAAATTGTTTAACTCGGGAGCTATCCTATCTTAAATTTAAGATAAGATAAATAATAATTCAGTTTTAATATTTTATTTTAAAAAACAATAACAAAATAGTACACTAGGCTTATGATAAAGCCAGTATTTTATGATATTAAATAGGTGAATGTATCAAACTTTAAGAGAATTATATATTTTTATTAATAATTTTACATGGCCCAATATGCTAATTTTTTAAGTTGATTATTCTAGGAGTTTAAACTAAAATCTTAGGATTATTAAACTTATGATGTAGAATGTGAAAAAAATAAAAAAATAAAAAATGTTTCTCTTTATGTATAAACTTTCACGTATGTTACTCAATTTATGTGGGATAAGATAACGAGAGTATGTGACTATATTATTATTATTTTTTTTATATAATTTTGTTTGGAGAGAAATTGTATATTTTTCAACAATCTTAAATATTGGTGTTGGATTTTTCACAATATTATCCTTGACATTATATGAATTTTGATCTGAAAAAACGTTAAATTTAGTTGACCCTTTTGGAGGATCTTTACACATTAATTTCTATGTATTTATTTGTTAGATTTCTCTATAGAATTGTTATACTTATGTTATTGGGTTTAACTGACAATGCATTTTTTAATATTAGTCAATTGAACATATAAAATAAATTTAATCAATTGCTTGTTGAAGAGTTGTCGAGGTTCGTCGACTTTGGCATCCCCTTTTGTCTTTGAATGACTTTATGAATGTCATTGAATGTGAGCCATTTGTTAGTTTTTTATTGGCTTTGCCTGGTAAGAGATCACAATATTTAAAATGTGGTAATATATATAATTGCTAAAATCATAAACAACCAAGTTATAAAAGGATATTTTATTGTTTTTTTTAATATATATTCACTTATTTTGAATTAAATGTACTTTTATGCTGATTTTTTTGCTTAATATTTGGAATAAAACTATGTGAAAACACATACTTATTTGTTTATTTTATTGGAAAATTTCTTATTAAATTTGACAATTAATAATTAATTTTTTTGAATTTTATAACCCAAAATCATTTTTCTTATCAAACTGATCATAACAATAATAATTTAATTCAGTATAAAATACATTTACAAGTTTAGTATTTAGTTGTTTATACAATTCCATTGTGTTAAAGTTATTTTTCATATTTTTAAGAAATAGTTATTGAAACTGATATTGATATTTCATATCCAAGCTCTTTTATAGGTATCTTTGTGTGAGTTTTTGCACTATTTCAGTCATGTATTTGTAGATGTTCATTTATCATTTGATAAAAAAATTGATTCGACTAAGGATTATTTTAATTACCGTCACCGTTTCATTGATTTGTCCGACATGTTATATTTTAATTAACCCTCATCGTTTAGAAATTCAAATAAGTTATTTTTAAAGTAATATTCAACAAATTGAATGATAGTTGAATCTTAATTTATTTTTATAAATTGTTCATTTGACATTTAGATTATCAATTGTTTATTTAAATTTTTTAGTTGTTATTTTGTATTATTTATTAATTTATTTATTATATGTAACATTTTATTTAATTAAATAATAATTATATACATAGTTTTTAAGATCAAATATTAGGTATAAAGTTTTGAAAATGAATTAATAAATATTTGTAATTAATTATTTTTCAACATTAATAAAATATAAATATTATTTATTTATTTTTTATAAATAGTTTGGTGGTGTGGAGACCTAAATAATATATTAAATAAGAATATTGAACAAAAATATAATATTTGTGCTAGAATTATAAATATTAAAAAAATTAAATCACCAATATATATCAATAAATATTAACATTTATACTTAAAATAATAAATAAGGTTTTATAATAAAATAAGTATATAAATATATAGTTATGATAATCATACAATTATATATATATATATATATATATATATATATATATATATATATTTTTACAAATAAAGTGAGATAATAATATATATATAATCAATTTATTTTAACTAAATTTATGACAATTAATTTACTTGTTATATTTTTGTTCATCTCATTGTTATGATTTTCATGATATCATAAGAGGTTTTATTTGTTTGGTGAGAAAGGGTAGCAATTTATTTTTATTTTTGACTTTCTTGACAATATAAAACTGTATGTAAAACCAAATTGAGTGTGTAGACAAAATGTGTTCACTTCTTCTGAAATCATTTAATTTAAATTTAAGATATCAATGAGAAAATCTAATCTCGTGCAAATATTTTTTTTTATAACATCTACAACATTGACAATATTTTCTATGTCATATATACAAAAATATATAATAGTGACCAATGATTTCATACACATACTTTGTATAATTATATGTATAACTATTATGATCTCCAATTAAATGTGAAAATTGCTTAAAATGTTTTAAAATAATTAAAGAAACTTGACTAATTTAATATTTTTGTAAAATCTAAAATTACAAAATTAATATAATAAATTATTATAATAATACATATGTGTTACAATATTAAAATATGTCAATAATATAATGATAAAGAGTTAACATCTTGATCGGACATCAAATAATTGTCGAATTTCGTTTACAATCTTTTAAAATAGTAATAAAAAAAAATCAATCGTTATGGTATGTCATTTTCTCAATTACGTTTTTCAAAACATACAAATTTTTATTAAAAAAAATATAAACTCTCCCTTTATTCTTTTTTCAGCCAGTAATATGGTGACACGTCATTCCTTCCACGATTCTCTCCCAATTTTTTTTAAATTCCCTCGTCCAATCATTTCTCAAACTTATGTGCATGTGTCAATTTTATTTCAATCGGTCAAAATTAGACTAAACTCATAAAAAGATCTAAGTATTATTTTAATACAATATCACTCAAAACTTAATATTAAAGTGAAATATTATAAAATTAAATTATATTTTACTTCATCAAACAAAGTTACAAAGTTTGTAATTAAAAAAAAAAATCATTCTCTAAGAAAATAAATTATATAGATATTTCACTTTGATGTATTATTATAAAGAATACAGGTTAAAATATAAAATTATATTAGTTTCATTGGTTTGACAATTTTATTGTTAATATAAAAATAGTAAGTTTAATGAACCTGCACTTTTAAATTCAAATTCAACTTAAAAAATTATTTAGTTATTTCCAAATTCAACTTTAAATTTGGATAATTGATACTACTCCTTGTCTTCTATCATCCCTAATTTTCCAACTGTCTTAATCATTTATATTTATTTATTTATTGCACAAATTAATTAGATAAAAGGTATTAAAAATATATCAATGGATGGTTTATTTGAAAGAAATAAATTTTATTTTTATTATAATTTGACATATTATTTACTATTAAATTTAGTATATTTATTTCACTATGTAAATATGTTAAAAAGAGAATATTAATATACAAATTTGTCCTAGCTAAAAGAGATGATAATATAATTAGAAATAAATAACTAGCTAAATAGAAACTTAAGAATTTGTCTCTATTCTATGTTTGGAAATAAAAAAGAAAGAAAGAATAGAGTTTGTAATTTTGTATGAGAGTTGTGTTGACTTTATAATTTGATTAAGTAATCACTTTAATTGGTGATATGTTTAATGGATACTAATTTTTTTCATACATTTTTATATTTGGAGTTTTATAGGAGTTTTTTTAAAATAAATTTTGATTTATTTAAAAATTATTGATGGGTATTCTAAACTGTTTAGATGATAAATAATTTTGTTTCTTGATAAAAAGATTTAAAAATTATTAATATATAATGATAAAATAATATATATATTTTTAAAATAAAAATTATTTTAATTAATAAATTAAGTGATATAATTAAATAAAATAAAATAAATTTGAAGAACAAAATTTGATCAAATTTTCTTAAAAAAGTATGCTTGATTTTGATTTAAAATAAAAATAAAATCTTATAACAAATCATGTTTGCTTTTTGGTTTATATTTTTTCCTGGAAAGATTCTCACAAGTAAAGGGAAATTGTCTCGTGGGTCCAACACGGGATCGGTTAATATAAATTTATTTGAATAGAGGGGTACATTTACAGCTGGAATACTTTTTTTATTTTTTTATAACAATAAATTAAGACAGGTTGATAAGACAAATTAAAAATGTCAGAAATATTATTTCAAAAAAATTGTAATAGTTTATCATCGGACAATTAATTTGATGAAAACTAAATTGAATATTGAAGGGTTGTTAGATTGAGTTGAAATTAAATGAATTAGTGTAAATTGATCAGATAGAAATACAAAAATAAATATTTATACATGCAATTTGATCTAATAGTTAAAACGTTTCTACAATAGTAATTATGAATTTAGAACATATACATACAAAAATTATTTGAAAAATTATAAGGAAATTAAACCTGGAAATGTTTTTTTTTTATTTGAAAACAAGACAACAAATCATACCGGTCACATGTGTAGGAGAGAAAAAAAATAATAATAATATATTTGATAATATAAATAAAATCTCAAACTCAAAACTCATTTCTCTCTCTCAAACCTCTCCGTCAAAAATCATCTTCCAACACAAAACTCTAACTCATGGTATTTCGTTTTTTAATTTTATTTATTATTTTATTTCAATGTTAATGGTGTTGTGTTTTTCACTCTAAGCTATACTTATTGGTGAACCTATCAGAGTTACTTGTTGCAGACAAGTTAGAGACTCTTTAATTTCCTACTTAGTCGAGATCCAATGTGTACATTCTTAACATGATTTCTTTGAGTCATTCATTATTCTATCACAAGAGTCAAATAATGATGTTTTTTCTTTGAAAACTATATATCTAGAATTTTTAGATGTGAGGTGAAAAAATATTCTCCAAAAGTATCTTATTTATAAGTTGAATAATGTTGTGCAGAACACTGTTTTAAAGGTTTTATTGTGGCTAGACATACTTTTACAACTTAGATCTGTTTATTATTTATATCGGTTTAGATATGTTTTTTTCTAAAATTGTTCATTTTCGGGACGTTTTGTCCCGGAAAATGAAGTAAAACATTTATTTATTTTGGTGGTCGTCTATAAAATTGTGTTATTTAAAAACAAAATACTTATACATTATTCAAAAACTCAAATTTTAAATGCTCATCTATAAAATTTAAAATTATTTAAAATATTATAATTCATCGACAACATTCATTATTTACGGATAAATAAATAAATGAACCATGAAACTCGCTAAACAAATAAATAGTTATATAGATAAACAGATAAAATTCGAGGAAAAAAACGTTCCGAAAGTAAACACTTTCTGGAAAAAAATGTCATAAAAATGTTCACTTTCAGAAACTTTGGGAGAAAAACGTCCCAAAAGTTTTATTTTCGGGAGAAAACATCCTAAAAGTTTTATTTTGGGGAGAAAACGTCTCGGAAATAAAAACTTTATGAGTGAGAAAATATGATTTATGTTGAAATACACTTGTATTGAAATGGTATAATTTTGTATGTTTGACGGATTATGACGAAATCTTCAAATTAGATGTGTTTTGATGGTTAATTTTATGATTTGTTTATATTTGAAACATTTTACAATTAAATAATGTTTTGTAATTTAACCACCCGTGAAGAGTTTAAATTTTTTAATCACTTCATATTGTGTATTTTGATGATAATGTGAGAATTCAAACCTTATCCAACTCATATAATGTATTCATCTTTTATTGATTAAATGAAATATTTTTGTTTACTCTAACATAAAAACTGATTGGTACAATTGGTTAGTAGTAGGGGTGAGATCCAAATTAAATTTACTTAACCTGTAACCTAACCCACATTATTTACTAATATGGATTGGGTATGGGTTGATTTAGATATGGGTTGGGTAACCCAAATTATTTTTTTATTTAATATGCATTTGACTCATTTAACACATTTTTATCAGTTTAACACATTTTTGACATGTTTAACACATTTTCTACACTTCTCACGTTTTGATATATTTAACACATTTTTCACGTTTAACACGTTTTTTACCATGCTTAACATGTTTTTGACACGTTTAACACGTTTTTGGCACGTTTAATATATTTTTGACATGTTAAACACGTTTTTCATGTTTTTGGCATGTTTAACACGTTTTGACACGTTTTTCACGATTATGAAACATTTAACACATTTTGACACGTTTTTGGCACATTTAACATGTTTTTCACATTTTTGACATGTTTAATATGTTTTTCACACGTTTAACATGTTTTTGACACGTTGAATATATTTTTGGCACGTTTAACACAATTTTGACATGTTGAACACGTTTTCATATTTTTGGCAAGTTTAACACGTTTTTCATAATTTTGACACATTTAATATGTTTTTCACACGTTAACACATTTTTGGCACGTTGAACACGTTTTTGGCACATTAACATAATTTTGACACGTTGAACACGTTTTTCATGTTTTCTTGGCATGTTTAATACGTTTTTAACACGTTTAACACATTTTGACACATTTGACACGTTTTTCATGATTATGACACATTTAACACATTTTGATACATATTTTTATATTTTTGGCACGTTTAACACGTTTTAACACAATTAACACGTTTAACACGTTTTTAACATGTTTAACACATTTTCACGTTTTTGGCATGTTTAGCACGTTTTCCACGTTTTTAGCACGTTTTGACACGTTTAACATTATCTCAAATTTTTGACACGTTTAATACATTTTTCACACATTCAACGTGCCAAAACATGAAAAACGTGTTAAACGTGCCAAAAATATGAAAAGTGTTAAACATGCAAAAAAAATGTGTTAAACGTGCTAAAAACGCGTTAAAACTTGTCAAAACATGTTAACGTGCAAAAACATGTTAAACATGTCAAAATATAATTTATTCGCAAAAACGTGTTAAACGTGCCAAAAATGTGGAAAAACGTGCCAAAAACGTGAAAAACGTGTTAAATATGAAAAACGTGCCAAAAACATGAAAAACATGTTAAACGTGAATGTGCTAAAAATGTATTAAATAAGTCAAAAACGTGTTCAACATGTCAAAACGTGTTAAAATGCTAAAAATGTGAAAAACGTGTTAACGTGTGAAAAACGTGTCAAATATGTCAAAACGTGAAAATATGTTAAACATGTGAAAAACGTGTTAAACATATCAAAAACGTGTTAAACGTGTTAAAATGTCAAAAACGTGTTAAACGTGCAAAAAACGTGAAAATCGTGTTAAACTTATCAAAAACGTGTTAACGTGTTATATATGTCAAAAACGTGTTAAACATGCCAAAAATGTGAAAACGTTTTAAACTTGTCAAAAACATGTTAAACGTATTAAACACGTCAAAAATGTGTTAAACATGATAAAAACATGAAAAACGTGTTATTAGTGTGAAAACGTGTTAAACATGTCAAAAACATTTTTTTTTATAAAAATGGCTTACACTATTAATTAAAAAGACCCGAAAAGGGTAAAAGGAGTACAAGAGCTGAAATTGAGCTTACAACAGTTTGCTCAAAGTCAACACACGATGACCATAAGGAATCCACAATAATTGGCATAAAAAACGCACACGGACATGAAATCATAGTACAAAAGTGAATAAGGAATGAAACTAACAATCAATCAACTAAAACAAGACGATATGGGTTGATTTCCTTAGACTCGTCTCTCTTGTCTTTGCCATTGTTCTTTTTTTTCCTTCTTTCTTGTCACCCTTATGTCTTTTTGGGATATATTTTTGGATAGAGTTCCTGCTTCTTCGTCTTCTCTAGCTTCTCTTGTCACTTTTTTTCTTTTGGGCTTGAGGTTGGAGTTGAACGTATGAGTTGTTTCCCTTAAGGTGGTTTCTTTAACAACGTTGCGGCTTTCTTTGGTTTTGGAGCTCTTGGTTTTTGAGATGTTTTGGCTTTCGCTATCATCCACGTCGACGTCGGGCTTTTTGAACCTAATTAGTGGGAAAAGGGCCTCGGTTTCAGGCTCGGTGGGATCGAGATCAGTTTGGTTCTCGTTCACGTGTTCGTTGTGGTGTCAAAATCGTGTTAAACCTGCCAAAAACGTGAAAACGTATTAAACGTGTGAAAAACGTGTTATAAGTGTGAAAACGTATTAAAAATGTTAAAAACGTGTTAAACATGTCAAAAACGTGTCTGACTTAAAGTTGGAAGATGATTAGTTTATATTGAATTAATAATAGAAAATTAAATTAAATTTATAATTTGAGTAATTTGAGTAACCCTTATAACCCAACCCAAATTAAACACAACTCATACTCAACCCAACCCAAATTAACCAATCCAAATTAATATTTTGGGTTTGGGTTAGGATTAGGGTTAAGTTTGGTTAACCCAAATTATGCTCATCCCTAGTTAGTAGAATGCTCGTTATTTTTACTTTAATACACATTCATTTCATTCTAATGGCTGAGGTAAACGGACCAATGAATTAATTCTCAGTTGTAAATACATTAATTGACGTCCTCTCATTTAAAAGATCCAGCAAAATAGAAGCATCATTCGTCATCATTGTCATTCTTCACTTCTTGGTTTAAAACCAAGCACAAGATGCATTCACAACCTTTTTGTGAGCATTTAGAGATATATTTGTTAGTAGACTGTAAGGAAAAAGATAATGGGAAGAATGTCAATTTTATCTATAAAGTTGGAATGAAGTGTCGAATTTATTTATAAAGTCGCAAAATTCTATTTGTATATATAAAGTTGTCAAAAAGTGTCAAAAATAAATAAGATAACGGAAGGCATCTAACGGGGTTAGATTTGTATCCACGTGTCATCCACGTATATATTTTTTATATATTTTTTAAAAGTTCTTTTTTTCATTTCAAACAAACTTAAACTCAATAAAATAAATAAATAAAATTATTTTTGTCTTTTTTTTTACTGACCTCCATTCCTCACTCAGCGGCCGTCGCCGACCTCTTCAATAGCAAGTATCTCCGAAGACTGTCTTTCTGCACGAATTCTTCTAACGATATCTCCGACGACTGCCTCTCTACACGAATTCTTCCGACGATATCTCCAACAACTATCTCTCTACACGGTTCAGTTTCACCGGAGACTGCCTCCTCTCCTCTTCAACCGCCGCTAGCCTCGGACAGACTTCTTCTTCTTCCTCGTTCTTCTTCTACAGCATTTAGACTTTGAGAGGCAATGTCAATGTTCGAATTGTGCTACCTTTTCTTCTTCACAATTGCCGCTCTAGGATCCTTTGGCTGAAGAGAAGGTGGGTTCTGTACTAAGAACGGTGGAATAGTAGTCAAGTGATTATCCGGTCTATACAATAGACAGATTGATTCGGATATTGCAGATACAGTTGGAGGCAAACTGGCAGATGCGGTTGTGGAGATTTTGGCTGAATCTTAACAACTTCCCGAAGTCAATGAAGAACTATCTGCCCCTTGATTTACCGTCACAGGAAATAACATTCTTCCCTTTAATAACAAGTCCGCATATCGGGTATGTTTGATGAATTCAAAACTGTTGGATTCTATATTTGCAAAACAAAAGGAATATGCTCCTTTTGTAACTATACTAAATCGTCGCGACCAGCTATAATTTGATGTCCATAAGGTGACTTTGGAATAGAGAGGGCCCAGAAAATCTACGAGACAAAGGTTGTTGGTGAAGAGGCGGCGACGGCGACTGCTAGTGAAAAGAGGCGGCGACTGCTGGTGAAGAGGCGGCGCCGGAGACTGCTGGTGAAGAGGAAGAAGGTCGATGATGCGGCTGTTGTTGGTGAAGTAAAAAAAAATTATTGAGTTTAGGTTTGTTTGAAATGAAAAAAAAAACTTTAAAAAAATATATATAAAACATATATGTAGATGCCACGTGGATACAAATCTAACCCCGTTAGATGACTTCTGTTATCTTATTTATTTTTGACACTTTTTGACAACTTTATATACAAAAATAGAATTTTGCGACTTTATAAATAAATTTGACACCTCGTTCCAACTTTATAGATAAAATTGACATTCTTCCCAAAAGATAATATGTCTTTCTGTTTGATTTATAATACGAATAAAATAACATACCATAAAAACTAATTTCATGTACCCATTAGATCTCTCCTCCACCCATGACTATTGTGGTCATGGCAGAAGCATGGAGACTGATGCTCACCAGAGAAAATGTGCTTTGATACCATTAGAGAAAACGTGTTTGGGACGTTATTCTCAAACCTCAATTACTAAACCCTAATAGAAGAGAAATATGTTTAGAAACGATAATAAAAATAAAGGGAGACATGAAGATTTACCATTTCGAACGATGAAGCTAAAGAAGGAGAAGGAAGGACACTGAAGTCACACAATTTGAAATAAAGAAATCACCGAATTGTAAAAAAAAAATGAAAGTGACGGAGAAATACGAAAAGATAGAAAAAAATAAAAGAAATATATATATATATATATATATATATATATATATATATATATAAATGTAAATATATATATAAATGTAAATGTAAATGTAAATGTAAATGATTGCATGGGCGACGTGACTTCTACATAAGATTGGTAGTCCCTTCAATTTTTTTTTTTAAATATATATAGATGCAAATTTGAAAATGTTACTTATGGGAAAACTATTGTTTATATCCTAATTATTGCACATTTGAGAAATTTATTATACTAACAAAATACCTGCATCATTTAAATATTTAATAATGTGGAAATTATAGCCACATATTTTACATTTGTGTCTTTGAATAATACAAAATAAATCTAGAAACAGTAGTTATAATATCCAAAAAAACATAAAATAAAAATGTATAAATAAGTTACAATAAATTCTAAATGTATATTTAATTCTGAAATTAAAATATTATTTTTAAACATATAGTTTATATATTAAATTAAATGGTGAGTTTTTAAAAAAATAAATAAAAAAAGATTATAAACATATTATATAAAACAGTGTTATTAGGAAAATTATCCATTTTGTTTTTAAAATTTATAATTTTATTTACAAACAAACTTGACAAAATTAAACTAAAAAATTGAAATAAAAATATTGATTGACACAAATATTTTGAATAATAATAGACTTTGTTTTGAATTTTGAGATAAAAATCTGTTTTTATCTTAATAAAAAAAAATCAAACAATTCTTATTCCCAAGTAAAATGAAACATTTATCACCGAAAACCAATCCAAATTTGCTTTTGCTAAGTATAAAATAATCCGGTGTAGTTACAATGAAACTTCGAATCATATTGACATATAAATCATTTAATTTTTTTTAATTTGTTGACCATTTAATTTGACCTTTTTCTCATCATCATCTTATAACATATTTTAACCCAAAAATATATATATATTATCATATTATAACCGGACCATAAAAAAAAAAAAATCAATTACAACTCAACAATTATTTATAAGTTATTATTATTATTATTTATTTATTTATTTAGAGGACAGGAATGTATTGATTTTTGCATATTCCTCTTCCGGAGGAATATATATAGAGTTAAGACCGGTTTGGTGTGCTAACTCTGTATTGGTGGAGACACGAAAATGAAGACTTTTCACAGTTTTACAAAAGCATGTTTTTGTTTCTGTTTCTGTTTCCCATAAGATAAATTTAGGAGAAGAAGATCTTTCATCTTCTTCCATTTCTTCTTCTTCTAGATCTTGGTTTCAGACAGAAGAATGGGAAATTGGCTTTGTCATTCTCAAACTATTGTGACGGATCTGATCAATACCAGCGAAAATACAACAACCAGAGCATCAGCATACACTTCAGGTTAGATAATCTTGGATTATGTTTGGAAATCTCAAGTGGGTTTTGTCTGTTTTTGATGATGATTGTGTGTTTGTGTGTGTGTGTGTGTGTTAGGAGGAGGAGGAGGAGTATCAAATGGTGAGAGTACTAATACTAGTAATAATGGGGACCATAACCCAATGAATGAAGAAATTCGGCAGTTGAAAGTTTATAGTTTTGCTGATATGATAAATGCCACTAAGAATTTCAGATCAGATAGTACACTTGGAATTGGTGGGTTTGGGACAGTTTATAAAGGATGGTTGGATCAATATACTCTTTTACCTTCTTCTAAGTTTGGAACTGGAATCATGGTTGCCATTAAGAAATTGAATCAACAGAGCACTCAAGGTTTTCGTGAATGGGAGGTTAATCACTTTTCTTATCTTTATCCCCCCCCCCCCCCCCCCCCTACTTTGCCATTATTAATCTTCTGCTAAATTTTTCTTTCATTCATTAAGGTTATGGTTCATGAAAATCTTTGTTTCATGATGAAGAAATTTGATTATTTGGGTTTTGATTTGAAAATCTTGTTCCATGAAAAAAACATATCAAACAAGCTCAAATTGTATTAAATGGGTTATTTGGATAATCATTAGCCAATCATTTATGAATGAATGAAGAAAGGTAGCATTGAACTCTATAGTCATGATATTTCAATGTAATGCTGATAATTAACCTTAAAATATAGTTTTTGTTTATGAGTCTCCAGCCTCTCTTAGACATTATTATTACTATTATTCCTTCAACTATTTTAGTGAGTTAATTTTATTTCAGTTTTAGTTATGGAAAAATCAATTATTTGGGGAAAATACATTAGATTTTGATATACTAAGAGTGTATAAAACTGGACAAGATATTGCATAACCAACCATGAGAAGCCTTAGTTTGTATATATTATAGCTTTTTTGATGTTGAGTTTTTTGAAAGAAAAAAAGTTGTTTATTTTTTGAAATTAAAGAAGAATTAGCATTACATCTGCTTAAATTTAAAGTGCTTTCAGATGGATTTGAACCCGTGATATTTTTTATCTCTTAAGCCGACTCTAACTACCGGATTACTTTGGTGGGGTAGAAAATAT
Organism: Impatiens glandulifera; assembly: GCF_907164915.1. Lineage (NCBI taxonomy): Eukaryota > Viridiplantae > Streptophyta > Magnoliopsida > Ericales > Balsaminaceae > Impatiens > Impatiens glandulifera. Next base: position 12,435,402 of record NC_061865.1, on the reverse strand, counting down.
AAATATATTTGGGTGTTTAGTTAATTGAATTATTTTGATATTTAGTTGATGAATTAAGATATTAGATAATTGATTGAGTTTCTTTAGAAAAAAATTGACTGAGTTATTTGGATAAAAAAGTAGTATGAATGTATAATTAAATAATGATCTTTATAAAGAAATAAATATTATTTTCATATTTTGATTGTTGATTTAAATAGTCAACTATTGATAGCATTGATGAAGATGGAATTTAAAATCTAAACTGGACAAACCCTTTGAATAGCTAGTAAGTTATTTTCAAATAACATTGTTTGGTATAATACTGAAAGTTAATGTATTTAGATAAATTGACACTATGGTCTTAAATAAATTTTCAAGAAAATAAGTGTATTTTGGGTTGTTATTTAAGATTAAACATGTGATTGCAGTCTGAAGTGAACATTTTGGGAAGGCTTTCTCATCCAAACTTGGTGAAACTTTTGGGATATTGTTGGGAAGATAAAGAGCTTTTGCTCGTCTATGAATTCGTCGTTAAAGGAAGTTTGGAAAATCACCTCTTTCGAAGAATTCGTAAGAAACTATTCATTAAATCGTATACAATAAACAAATATTATATCAAACCGTTGATAAATTGGTTGATTCGGACAGGAGGAAATAGTTTGTCTATCGAGCCTTTATCGTGGGACACACGGCTCAATATAGCCATTGGTGCGGCTAGGGGTCTCGGTTTCTTGCATGGTTTAGATGAAAAGATCATTTATAGAGACTTCAAAGCTTCTAATATATTGCTTGATGAGGTAAGAATTGATCTTTTTCTTTTCTTTTCTTTCCTTTTCCATTGTCCATTTTAAATTTGTTTGTTTTTTACATGTGACTTTCGTGTCGACTGTTTCAGGACTATAATGCAAAGATATCGGATTTTGGGTTAGCCAAATTGGGACCGTCGGGAGGAGCTTCTCATGTCAGTACTCGGGTGATGGGCACGAGTGGTTACGCCGCTCCGGAATACATTGCAACAGGTGCATAATAACGAGCAATATGTTAGTTTTTTTCAATAAAACTAAATTAAACTAGCTTCATTTTATTACTTAGTTAACTTTTGAAATGATACATTTTGATAAAGATCTCAAAAATTGAGGAGAAATCCCATATACCCAACAAAAAGAATACAAATTAAGTAATGACATTGCTTGTTATAAGTTACTCTATTGTTCACTTCATTCTCATTTGTAATATAATCTCAATTTTCTTCAGGCCATTTGTACGTAAAGAGTGATGTATACGGATTTGGAGTCGTGCTATTGGAGATATTGACGGGTAATCGTGCAATCGACAATAGACGTCCCAATGGACAAAAAAATTTGGTGGAATGGTTACGACCCTCTTTAGGAAGCACAAAGAAATTGAAATCAATAATTGACCCGGGAATCCAAGGTCAATATCGTACTAGGGACGCTTCACAGGTTGCTAAACTTATCTTACAATGTCTCGAGACTGATCCACGAAAGAGACCTTCCATGAAAGAAGTTGTCGAGGCCTTGGAACAAATAAGAGCGGTATGAGAAAAAATAAAAATAAAAAGATCTTGAGATTAGATGAGACTACTAATTCAGCTCGTCGATTATAACATCCTCCCGAATCTTTAATCGTGTTGAGTGAATTTTTGTATCACTCTTTTTTCGTTCTATAGTTCCTCCGATTGATGATTTTTTTAGAAATTTATACAAGTTGTAATGGATTGGTCTGTTGTGATCTACTACAATTTACAGTCACAAGTCATAGATTTGTTTATGTTGTAAAGTAATTGTTTTTAAGTGCAAATCAAGATTGCTCTTTGTTTTGTACCCTATTTTTGTTGACCTTATTTTGTAATACTTGGATTTAAAGTGGTTAATGAATTTTTCTCAATTTAAATTAGAATTATCATATATTAATTATTTTTATATCCTGTTTTTTTTTCTTATATATACATATTTAGCAATTTGTGAAATGAACTATGGGAGGAACGCGGGTTGAGAAAACAAACATTTTTATTTTTTTATATTTAACTTATATGTTATATTGAAAATATATAATAATTTTTTATATAAATTAGTAATAATAATAATAATAATTTAGTTAGTTAAATGCTTTAAAAACAAATGAGTTCAAATTTTATATAAAGCAATTTTTGTAAGTGTGCGAGGAGGTGGGATCCTAATTCCTAGGCGAGGCTACTTAACTAGACATTCATCCTAAATCGGAGGCTACTTAACTAGACACTCATCCTAAATCGGATCCTGGTATCATGTTAACTTCCTATATATTTAAATATTAATAAAATAAAATAAAATAAAATTTGAAAAGTTATCAAAATGATTGATTCTATGAAATGGAGTTGAAATTTGAAGAATACCATCCAATTTCTCATATGGTTCATTTAGCTGACTATTGGACTTTTTATGGAAGAAAAATATTGGTAGAAGTTATTTTGAAATAGAAAAAAAAAAACTATGATACAATTCAATAAACAAATATTATGAGTGGTTGAATGAATTGAATTACAAAGCAATAAATATATGTATATATAATATTAAAAAAGTCAATTTTTTTTAGGTCAAATACAATATATTTCACCTTCATAAAGAAGAATTTATAAAATAAAATTTAAATAAAAAATCAACAAAATGTATTAAAATTATTAAAACAAACCAACCTAACAATGCTCAAATTTACCAAAAAATAATTTGTAACAATTAATTTTAAATCCTTTTGAAGATTAAACTCATTTCAAATTATTGCTTTATAATTTATTGCAATCCACTATTATATTTGAATTTGATTACATTTATTCTTCCAAGTCTTGACTATATAAGTTTTAGAAGAAAAAAATTGTTTCTATAATAGAAATTGAGTTTTGATCTACTAGTAAAACCACCACTAGCATAAGCAAAATCAACATAATTTTTTATTTTTAATTTAAGAAATTAGTTCATACTTCAATACTTCAATTTAGGGCGTTCTAAGTGAATAAAAAATATCACTTACAAACAAGCTAATTGCATAATCCTTGTGATTAAAAAGAAGGCAAATCAAAATAAACCCGCAAAATCTGCCCAAAAGACAAAAAAAGAAAAGAAAAAGAAAAATAGAGTATATAACTGTAAAACATAAAATGGTATCATTTCTTATCATTAACATGACTTAACTTCAAGGTTCCTTGTTTCATGGCCAATGGAATGGGACAAAGAATCAAAATATAAGAGAAGGGTAAAAACAATGCAGAACTGGCTTTACTTAAATGACAAAATTTACTTTCTAATATAGGTGATACATTTTTTGGCATGCGGAAACCTTGTTCAGGAAATTCTTCTAGAATAACCGCAACAGCCTTGTTGAGTTTTAACACTGTTTTTCGTCAAGAAAATGAGAATTTAGAGAAGAGGGAGAGTGTGCCTGATCCTGAACCATCGTTTGCTGGGCTTTGTGGGACTTCTGTTGTTAGAGACCGGTATTCTTGTTGACACTTTTGAATCTGCACCACAATGTTATCTTAATGTCAACCAAATGCAAATAATAAACTGAAAAAGTGAATATTGAACTTGAAGTGCCTGATTAGTTGATTAATTGTCAAAGTGAAAATTGTATTTTGGGTAATATTAAGTGAACAAACTGAGTCGAAATTTAGACTACCGAGTTAATTAATTTATAGAGTACCAAACTAAGTCGAAATTTATAGCCTATTTCTGATATTAAGTGACAATTGTCAAATAAACTTAATTCAATAAGTACTTGATCATTCAAATTAAGTGATAAGTTGTATTATCAAACACTACACAAATTGACTCTAAGGCAAGAACTATGGAATTTTATGATTTTTTTGTAGGAGTCTAGCACGACCCCTCAAAGTCATGTCCCTCGCTTCAACTTAAGGGGGTTTTATTGGGAATTGAATCTGAATTCTTTGGTCTCTTAAGTAAGACTCTTTCCACTTGAGTTACCCTAATATGTTAGAATTTTATGACAAATACTGGACTTCTCTTTGAAATTAGAAGGGTTGACAAAAATGACCTCTCATAATCAAGAAATGTCATATCTATCACCTAATATGGATGATGATGACCAGAATGAAGAAACTGGAATATGGGGATTCTATTGTATATCTGCATCATTGTTGAAAGATAAAAAGAAAATTCACCTCTTGTGGACTGAACTGAAGCAGCATTCCGATCACAGGTAGTAGAGCCTCTACTTCTCCTGTTCAAAGAAAGCTAATTTTGTAGAAAAATCCATCTAAAAGGTTGTAAAAGATCAAAATCTATTTATTTTTTTTAAAACGACCACTTGTATTATAACAAACCATAGTTCACAAAAACAGTTAAAAACTGGGGGACTAGGAAAGGAGGTAGGGATCCATCAGTCAATAATCAATGAGGATGTCAAACCTGTTTCAAGTAGCTTTAAGATAACATTTTTAAGATATGTTAGATCTACCCCTTCCCTTTTTGTTGATCTTTCCATCTCCCGAAACTGTTCCTTCAGCATAGCTTCCTGTACTCGGCATGTTTGAAACAATTAACACTTCATACATTACCTCTTTTATGAAGAAATATATTCCTAAGGACACAGCATAGGAAATGACAAGTGGATTTTTATTTTTATTTTTGAGAAAAGACAAGTTAAATGTTTCGATAGCTATAGTCAGAATATACATGTTGAGGATTATGAGACTGTTGTATCCTCCTTGTTATAAATTTCTTTATGATAATGATTTTCTGAGCCTATTTTGAAACTAGTATTTTATCATAATCACTATCTCATTGTTTCTTTGATTTTTGTTGCTTCATTTTGTATACAAATTCCAAATTATAGTGTAATTTTTGCTTTGTTTGGGATACAATTATTTTTCTCCATTGCGATCAAATTATATTTTTAGATCATTTCAATTTTTGAAAAACATAATTTTATCAACATAAAAAATACACTTACCTGCTGCCGGTGGAGACGGTTTTCACGTTCAAGTTCTTCTATTTCTTCCTAGTTAAACATTATCCATAATTCTGCATGAGTACCTTTCCTTCGAAAGTTAGCATGATTTAAAATATGTAACGCTTACTTGAAGTACAAGTATATGCCGATTTGTCTGTGTCAGTTCTTCCTCTCTTTGAGCTTGTTGCCTTGCCAAAATCTGAAACTCAGGATAACAAATTAAACCACATTATGATCTGATCCTCCCATTTTTACAATTATTTTTTTCATTTTTGGAACAAAAGGTTGTTGTAGACATAGAGAGTCTTCTAAATAAGACTCCTTGCAGCTACCTATTTTTACAAGTATTCTACTTGAAACAACATTTTTTTTAAAGAAGCTACGATATAACCATCAGAAGGGAAATAAGAAAACATGGAATTTTCATGTTATGATACCAGAATTTGCTGTTCTGCAGCTGATGTGCTTGAATATGAATTCTCCTGTTTCTGGAAACCGGAGACTTCTGATATATGAAAAATTGTGGAATCAACTCAGCCAGGGAAATTTTTAACCTTTGGCGCTGATTTGAACAAGATATTATGGGCAAAACTTTCTTACCTGTGGTGTAACCATCGTTTTCCTCAGCCTGGGAAAAAATTATGAAAATATCAGTCCAAGTATAGGAAACAAGGAAAGCTATTCAGTTATTTTCAGAATATTTAGGCCAAGCCTAGAAGTTGCTTCAGAGAAGGTGCACAGTATAAATACCGTTGGTCTGGTATCGAGCAATCTCTGAAGCTTCTTGCTATCATCTATAAGTTTGGAAATCTCTTTATCCTTCTCTTCAATCATTTTATCAGCCAGATCTCGCAGTGTATCGTGCTCCTCCTAGAAATGAAACTGTTTAACAAAAGAAGTGTTCTAACAAACATAATAAAGGAAAGGTGATAATCACAGGTACCTTCAGCATTTTGTACTGCATTTTGATGTGTCCCAGCTCTTTTGATGTGTCTGGACTAGGAGAAACTTGATTTTGTTGTGCTTTTGAAGATTCATATCTCACTGTGATTATCATCAGCATATAATCTTATATGAGGCTAAAATACTATTTGTAATCACTTTGGAAAGAAGGAAAAGAATCAAGAAGCAGCAAAAATAAAGCTAGCATTGCTATGTACATTGCCAGGTTTCCTCGATGGTTTTAAGGTTTAGTTCCCAAGTTTTTCTCTCTGATTCATGTCGAGCACTTGCAGAAGTTAGCTTCATTTCCATCTCCCTTATTTTCTCCTCTACACTGGCAAGAGTTGCATCTCTGAGATGAACAATTAAAGAAGGTAAAAATGTTGACCAGATTATATTTCTAAGTGTGTTTGATCAAACTAAAAATTAAGCGTTAATCCTAAATATTGAACTTTAAGTGTCGAATAAGTTAAGAATCTGAAAAATAAATGTTTGGATAAGCTAAATGAAAATATCTAAATTTTATGTACTTGGTATGTAAGTTGATTTAATCAAATGTGGAACTAATGTCGGGAAATAACTTGCTATTTTACCCTTATAATAATGTAATTTGATTAGTCCAAGGGTTAAAATTTTCATTTGTACACTCTTACTCTATTACCGAGTTAAGTCATTTTGTAACAAGATAAAGAAGAGAAAACAATTATTCAAGAGGAGGTGAGACCTAGATGAAAGGGGGAGGGGGTAGAGTTGATTTCATCTTCTTTCATATCTGACTATTTCTATTACTTTTTTCCCTAAGGATATGTCTATTCTCTACCTCTTACATACTCACAGTCTAATAGTCTTAGAGGGCCTACAATAGCAAACTCAAAAGGACACAAGTAATTACATCAAATGGCCCATGACCTTGTGGAATATAAATAACATGCGACACATTCATAAGTTACCCAATTAAGCCAATTTGTTTAGCTGAAAAATAATCAAGTGATTTTAAATAACAATTAATCAATTAATTTAATTAAATAAGCACTTAATCATTTAGACTAAATGATAAGTTGTGTTATCAAACACCGCCTTAAGTGTTACGACCAAAAAGGAACTGGTGTTTGTGTAGTGAGAGACTTTGGTGAACACTCCCTCAATCTCAAACTGAATATATGAGCATCATGAGACGAATGATTCCATCCAAAGAAATATCACAGAAGCGACATACATTTAGTAGAACACTTAACTGAGAAAAAGACAATAGATAATTTCCCTAAATAAATACAACAGCAAAAGAATATTGAAGAAGCTTGGAAAAAGGAAGCAATGTGAACATAGATGTTTTAGAAAAATCCATAATATGGTTTCAAAAGTAAGTACCTGACAGCAAGTTCATTCTGGTGATTAGCAACAGCAGCTTGAAGATCCTGAAGGGCTTTATCTCTCTCTGCGGATATGGATATCATTTCTTTTTCAGCTTCCTAAAATCAAAAGGGAGCAGAAATAAATCAATATGTGTTATTTTAATTTACTTGTGAATCAATGAAACTCATTTGTTAAAGCACAAGTACTGGGATGGACCTTAAGGGATTCTTCCTGTGCTTTAAGCTGTTCATTGTCTCTTGCAGATGCTACCTCTGCATCCTTCTTCTGCAGGAGTGTATGAGCTCTAATTTTGTACGAGGCAAATTCATTTTCTAGGCGGTTAATCTGAAAACGTTACAAGGAGTAGTCAAAACGTAGAACTATTTTTATAAAGATAGCAGGACAGTTAATGGCCCTTAAAACCATGCTACCTCTTAGAAGAAAGGAACCGTTACCTCCTCATTTGCAGACATAAGTTCAGCATCTTTTGCACTTAGTTGCTGACTCTGCACAGATAATTCCAAATCCAGCTGACCTGCGATTAGTAGATGTGTGAGATCTCATCCCTATCCAGTTAACTTACCACAAAATTACTTAGCCAAGAAGGGGTCAGAGGTACTTCTCATTTTGGCGACTTCAATTTGAGCTCTCATACAATTACTCTCAGAAACTTCCAGCTTTGTTTTCAAGGCCTGGAATGCAGTTTCCCAGTTTTCCTTTTCTTTCAACTAAATCAATAAAAGGATAATATTTAGTTAGATGAGTGGGCACATAGACTGAAGCTGATCAACATAGTTGCTAAGTCTAAGCAAATAGATTTCATATAATCATTGTTATTAGGTATTTCATTTGTATGGAAATTTGTGAGGTTCAACAAACAAAGACAAATATAGCAAATGTCATATCCTGAGGAGGTCATCCCTAATTAGAGACGGTTTGTTCCAAGTTCTATAGTAAACTCTATTATGAAAAGAATTTGCTTTAGTTAAGTTCCTTTTTAGAATATATTATAAGTAGTCAGAGCCCGTGAAAAGACTGTTAGACGATAGAATGATGTGTTAGAGGACAAAGAACAAAGTTAAATCTAGAAACAAGAAATTGGATTTGATCCATAACCCAAACAACCATGTACTTTGCCAGACTGATGGGAACTAGTCTTAGGCTATGTTTGGATTGATGTAATTGGAATTAGAATTTTAATTCTAATTATATAAGAATTGGAATTAAATTACAATTCAATTCTTATTATCGGAGAAATCCTAAATTGTAATTCCAAAGGGAATGGATGAATTTAAACTTAAGAGATTATATATATTTTAATTTCATTGGAGTTGTAATTACAGGTTGTTGAATTGTCGAAGGCTTATTCATAAAGTTCCTTTACCTTACCAAAAAACATTTACTCCAAGTGGTTGGAGGATGATTTGCCTTTCCAAGAAAGTGGATACAAACTTTGTGTTTTCCCAACAAATGTTCATTTATATTTATTTAGGTAGTTGTTTATTTTGCCTATAATTAGTAGTCTCCTTTGTAATAGTTGAATCATTCCAATATATGAAAAAACTCTTCTCTTCAAATTTCTACATGGTATAATCAGAGCATGAATTTCAATCTTGAGCCACAAGTTGATAGTCTTTCGCTGCTTTGACCAATGGTCAGTGTAGCCATTGGTGGAGGGTTCCAAACTTCCAATATTATCATATATACTCATCAAATCTATCTATTCTAACTTTTCTCTACTCTTCTTAATGCATCCTTTGTAATAGTTTCCTTTCTATATATGAAAAATCCTTTCTTTTCAAATTTCTACACAATTCTATTTTTTATTTTTTAAGTGACCCAACAAACAATGTAATTGAATTAGGCTCTCAATTCCAATTTCATCCTAATCAAACATAGCCTTAAATTATAATCTAGGAGTTCTTTGTAACAAAACTCACCTAACCAGAAACAAAAAAAAAAGGTTTCCTGATAGAACAAATTCTGGATAGAGTAATAAAATGAAATCTACCAAAGAGTTTAACATACATGCTCATTTTTCTGGTAAACAATCTCTCCCTTTAGAGTCTCAATAGCAGCCCTAAGCCTTGCCATTTCACCGCTTGAAGCTGCTTCCATCTCTGCAATCTTAGACTCCTTTTCAGCAAGTGTGCCCTGGAAGGACATATTCAATCATGTTTTTAAGCAATCATCTGAGATTTCTAGAGCATCCAGCTCACATCAACTACAAAACAATCAAAGTTCACAAACAACAATAACAAGACTAAACCAAGCTATGCATGAAGTAGATGACCTATGCAACGTATTTTAATTAGAAAGTATGATAGAGTAGTAGTTATTCATTCATTTACAAGCTTATAATCACACTAGTCTTTTTCATTGATCTTCACCATCAAACAGAAGACCTTACTAAATTCCATTGCTTACCTGCAAGTAGGTTATTGTTTCAGTTGCTTTACTTCTATCTGTCAATGCATCACCTATTTGGGCGTCCAAACTCTCCAGTTGCTGAAGCAAAAGAAAGAAAGGTAAAAGTGTATCCTTCTCAGAAGAATTAGGTACATGAATACCTGAAAGGGAAAGCTTCATATAAGATGATACACAAAAATTACCTTCTGATGCTTAGCAGATAGCTCAGCTAGAGAAGAATGCCTTTTCATGTCTGATGCTTGTAGTAATCCCTGTAAGTCCTCCAACATCTGTGGATAAGTGACACACAGATCCAGTCAAACGTTACTTTGTTATCTTCATGTGCACTGCACTGTGTTTGTCCACAATATTAGCCCTGATATCCTATTTAAGATAAGGCTTCCAACCACTACACTAGTTAAAAAATTTCAGGAGAATTTTGGATATGAGAAAAATGGTCGCAGATACTTCTCTCAACTTGAAGAGCATTTTCCTAGTGGTGGAGATTTCTATAATGAAGGAAATTAGAGGCTTATATACATTAAAGGCAGGGTTATAGAATTCTTATGGAGAAGATATAAAGCTACTGAAAAGCTAAATTGACCTGAGGGAGAAATAAGCAAAACATTTAAGCATTTAAATAGGCATACTATTTCCAAGGAATGTTGACATATTTTACCTGCTCCTTCTCTAAAAGAGATTGTTGCAATGCCTCAAAAGCGTGTTCTTTAGGTTCTAGGGAGTGGCGCAATTCTTGGATCTCATCGCGGAGTCTGTAAATGGTTAAATTTTAGAAACTAGTGATAAAATCAAGTTCAGAGAAAGAAGAATGTTCAGCCAAGCATTCTGATTCCAATGATGTTTTCTTTTTGGATCTTACTGCATATGTTGTTTTGATCAACTAAATTTGTATATTGGGTATTTGTTTCGGAATTGCACACTTAGCCATGCTTCTTTTTTTATGAGAAAAGGTATAGCAATGTTTCTTTTAATACCAACCCTTTAAAAATAAAAGATCAATATGTAGCTGAGGAGAAGGAACCAGCAAAACAATTCTATAAACTTCATAATCAATTAAACGATTATACAATCATTTAACCCTAAAGACTTGGTGAACTAACAAAAAACCTATTTGAATATATTCTTGCCACATCAAAAAGCTATCTGCAATCCCAAATTGTGCGTCATCCCTCCAACCAATTACTAATTTTGTGTGCCAAACGAATATCAGTTTATACACCAAACAAAAAGGGTCATTTAATGTAAAGGTGCTGATGAAACTAGAAAAGAAATTCGAGCAGGTGAAGATGTCAGTATTATGATTATCGTGTTCATGAACTATTATTGACCCAGTGACTTCGCAAGCATAAAGGTTTCAGTGTTAAAGTGAATCACCCAGTTCATCCCATGGTAGCAGATATGACAACTTGGATATATGATTCTGTATGATACATATTAGTTTTGGAATATATTATTCATCTCTAGAAGGAGAATCATGTAATGGAAAAGAGAGTAACTAAGATAATCATTCCAAAAGAAGAGCATCAAATAACAAGGATTTGACTGATCAATTGTAGAAATCAGTTATCAAGAGCATAAAGAATTGTAATTGCAGTTATTGGGATTCAATACTTGTTATTTGCACTTCGTAGTTGTTGTCTATCCGTATCCATGGCTTTCAATGCTTCTTTCGCTTGTTGCCGAGTGCGTTCCAAGTCTTGCTGCAATGCAGATTGCTGGGAGGATGCTTGCTCAGCTTTCTCCTTAATTTCACGATACTGGACTTCGAGGTCATCTTTTTCCTGTATTGTGGATAATCATTGTTGTTATATAATGACCGCCATTAAGAAATGTAATAAATTAATATCTAAAAAGATGCAACTAGCACAACTCAAAATGAACATATACATAATAAGAGCACATCACCGAGGAGCAAATAAAATGAAAGCAACACAAGTTCAGATATGAATAACTTGGAAAAATATGTTCACTTTTACGCTCAATTCAGCTCCTGGATACACCTCAGACTAATTGAAGTCAGCAACATTACTTTTTCTTAAAAAATGATCATTATATTAAGACTTAGAGACAACATCAGCACCATTCAAATATTTTCCTTAGGTCAATAATTCTCAACATATTTGGTTTCAATACCTGACTACCTCTACAAAAGCATTAATTATTGTTTCACTGAAGGATGTTTTCCAGACAATGGGTTTTGTGGACAAAAGATGAATCTGAGACTCTTTATGCCACCATCTTAAAGTTGGGATGGTTCTTAGACAACTAATATACAAATCTCCCAGCTAGCGTAAGGATGTAGCTGTGAGTAACAGATTCAGCTCAATAAGAGCCAAAGGATGAAAAGAGAACAATCACCACTTGCATTTCTAAGTGCAACTAGCTAAAAGGATTATATTTGAAGAGTGTAACTCTGAACAGATTGTCCAATGACCATAAAAGAACTGGAAGCTCCACTTTATCTGTAAGATCCTAAGTCTTTCTAAGTGCAACTAGCTAAAAGGGTTACACGGGAAAAAAAATACTTAAGCATTCAATACTCAAAACTTGCAAGCAGACAGAGACTTATGAAAAGGTTAATTTGAAAAAAGAGAGTATAAACCAGCCAACAGATCAAAACACAAATTACCTTCTGAGTATCTTGAATGCGCTGTTTTGCTCGCTTGTGAAGCCTAGTGAACTTGGAGTCGAGCTCTGAGTATTTCTCATCACGCTCTTTTATTTCTTCGTCCATTTTTTGTTGAGCTATTAAATGAAAGCAATGCCACAAAATCTTAAGTGAAATAGAAATAACATTTCAAAAATAAAAGTGTTCATGATGTTCCTATCAACACCAACAAAAAGGAAATATAAAATCTCCAAGGATTTTAAATATTATTATTCTGTAACAAAACTATGCAGTTTAATTAGTTGATGGTTGCGAAGATTCAACTCAAATCTAACCTTCAGTCAGTTTTGCAGCAAGGTTTTGGGCTTTTGCATCAGCCTCTGAAAATTCAGCCCTGAGATGCTTTAAAGCCTCCTCTGCTGCAGACCGTGTTTGTTTTTCTTCCAAAAGTTCACTACTCAATAGTTCTATCTTCTGTTGGAGCTCTTTTACATCTTCACCTGACATACCTTCTCGTTCAATCAAACCATCTTGCTGGTTGGATATACCAGTTGCGGAAGGAAGGTTTTTCAAGCACTCAAATTGAGACTTCATATACTCATTCTGGAGACTGAGTTCTATCATCATTTCTGCAAGTTTTTCTTGTGTATAACCCGCATACTGGTTGTTATCATGCAACCCATTCTCTTTGGGATGATTTTGTTTATTCTTATCATTTGAGACAGCCAACTCTTTCTCAGGCTGTATGGAACCTTCCACATTTTCCAGCTCTCTACTTCCATCAATCTGCTCTGGCTGCATTGTTGCACTAAGCTAGCTAGGGTTTGTCCCTGAAGCTGTCACCTAACTATTTGCATCACCTGGACAAGACAGCTATTCAAAGAGTAAACAACGGGGATGAACATGATGAACAAAAAGTAAAATCACTATAACATTATATGACCAAGTAAACACTGGCATAGAAAACTATTTAGAAAGGGAAGAACTACTCTCTCTTAACTTCAGCATAACAAACTACATAGAACTAGAAGATATGAATCCCTCTCTTCAGTATAAAAACCGCCGTGTAAAATCGTTAGAAGTTATTGGCTCTGGTGATTCAAAGCTCAAAAACTAAGCAGTAAGGGGAAAATTAGTGAGCTCAATATTCCATTGAGTTCATATTATCATATTGTTATGGGTTGAGAGAAGATGAAAGCTAGGGTTTGTACCTGAAGCTGTCACCTAACTATTTGCATCACCTGGACAAGACAGCTATTCAAGGAGTAAACAACGGGGATGAACATGATGAACAAAAAGTAAAATCACTATAGCATTATATGACCAAGTAAACACTGGCGTAGAAAACTATTGAGAAAGGGAAGAACTACTCTCTCTTAACTTCAGCATAAGAAACTACATAGAACTAGAAGATATGAATCCCTTTCTTCAGTAAAAAAACGCCGTAAAATCGTTAGAAGTTACTGTCTCTAGTGATTCAAAGCTCAAAAACTAAGCAGTAACATTCCATTGAGTTCATATTATCGTATTTTTATGGGTTGAGAGAAGATGAAAGCCATAACTCTCAAATATTGTCATTTGTAAATCCATACACGAGGTTTTGGATACCAATATGAAGATGGGCATGAGAAAATAATAAGCAGTGACAACATGGTTAAACTTTGGTTCATAACCATACAACAAATCAGTAAAATAATTCAAGATCCCTAGCTTGTGAAAATCACATAACCCAGTCATAAGATCTCAAAACGAGCTTAATTCTGATTCTACTGCACCAATAGAAACAGTCTAAAGCGTAATCTGCAACTACAAGCTTCTTTAGCAAAAACAAAAAGCAACCAACTTCGTATTCCAATTCAATCAGTTACTAATTCTCTTCCTAGCAGAGTACCCAATTAGAACAAAAACAGATCCAGAAACTTCAGCCATCAAAACGCAAGCTATTAGAACGATCCGTTAACAAAAGCTTATTGGAAACGCTTGTCATGTGTATTTATAGTTACGGAATCGTATTAATTCCTTAGGATTGAAGATTAAACCTTTGAGGAGGAACAAGAACAACCCACCTTATGCTGGCCCACGGGTGGAAGATCTACAAAACCCGGCTGAAATAATTGATGAAACACAAAACCTAGCTAGTCGAAAAACTGAAGTGTAGACGGAAATTTGACCGAGAGAAGAAGAAAGTGAGATCCAGAAGGGGGAGAAATGATCCAGCTGTGATTTCACAAACCCCGGCAATGCTCAATCCCGTTTTCACATGACTCGGCACTGTAAACTATAGGCTATAGCTACCGGAGTTTAGCATATGCCTTGACCCTTCGGCCGTTAAAAGTTGGTTTGTCTTTACAGATGAATTAATTCACTTACCTTACCTCAAAAAAATACATTTGTTCTTCTCACAAATAAAAGATGAACAATTTTCTTTTAACCTAATTAACTATGTTAATTTATTTAGTTTTCAATGAAAATCAAACATTTCATTTTAACTACCTTATAATTTAAAAAAATATAGAATATTAGTGGGGAGTGTCAAATCGGTTATATATAAAAAATTAATAAAATTATATATAAAAAAGATTTTGTCTTAATAATTTTAAAGTCTTAACTTATTATTATATGCTATTTATAATAAATAAATAAAATAAAATATTAATATCACTAATTTAATTAATATATATATAATTAATGATTGTCAGGTGAGAGTTCTGTTAATTTGGATATATATGTGAGAGTAAATGAATATTTGAGTCGGATTGTGGGTTAACCCGCCTATAAACTTAAAACGATTAAAAATAAAAATAAAAATGTTATAAGTATGTTTCGAACTTACAACCTAACAAAATAAGTATAACCCTTTAACCAACTAGGTTAATAAAATTTTATATTTTAAATTCAAAACCAAATTTGATTAACGCGGGACGTTTTAACAATATAAGTTCAACTTTTTAACTAACTAATATATATATATATATATATATATATATATATATATATATATATATAATGATGCTTAATTTTCAAAGTGTCCGGATTGTCGGGTCGAGAGCTATGATTAATTTGGACATATATGTGAGAGTAAATTAAAAATATTTTCACATTTTAACCGTAAATTTTTTTTTCTCGATTTTATATCTTTACTCATGCAAATGCATGAGCTACATGCTAGTTTCTGTAATAAAGGCTTGGAAATTCGCTAAACTTCGGTAGTTAAATTAGTGACATTGATGTTTTATTTATTTATAAATTTTATGTAAATAATAAATTAACGATGATTGAAACCGTTAAAACAAAATTTTATTTTGTATAATTTTAACAATAATGTGTTCCAAACTGTGAAATTTGAAAGAATAACTTTCAAATATCAATGGACCATAATAAGGAGGCTTAATTTGACAATTATGACGAATATTAATACAACAATTCATCATAAAAACTCACTTCATTGTGGTATTTTGCAATTTGTGAAATTTTTTATTTTGAAACCTGATTCGACTAGACAAAATATACCTATATATCTTATAAACAACTTAGACTACTCTATATTATATGTTTTAATATATTTAACTAAATAAAAGTTTAAAAGTAACTAGTCTAGTGAAGGTGACACACCCGATGCTAACAATTCTCATAAAAGCACCGTCGACGAATCTGAAAGGGAATTTGAAGATGTTATCCTATAGAGGCAACTGACATGATCGTTACCGTCCAAGCATCACCTGAAATGGTGATTTCGGAACTTCAATGAACCCAATGTTTTTTATGTTAAACAATATAATCTCATAGAATTTGAAGGGTTTGAATAACCCTGAAAAAGAAGTTTTATTTTGTCTTTCATTAACTCTTGTAATTGTGACATTATTGCCCTCCAAGAAACAATGGTCTCGAATCTTGAAGAAAGTCTCCTTACTAGTTTAATTAGAAAGAAAAACATTTAATGGGTGAATCTGAATGTTAATGGACATTCAGGCGGAATCGTTGTTATTTGGAACACGAGTCTTTTTTAAACAGGAGAAACTATTTTTTGGGCATTTTCAGTATCCATTAAGTTCAAGTGTTTCACCAAAGGGAACATTTGCATTTGGTGTTGTTTATGGCCCGATCGACTATAACAAAAAGTCTATTTTTATCGATGAGTTATATGATATACAAAATAATGGCCCATACCTTGATATTTTTGTGGCAATTTCAACCTAATTAGGGTGTCAAGCAAAAAAAAAACTCAAGGAGTTTCACAAAAGAGATTAACTTATTTAACACGTTCATTGATGACTCGCTTATGATTGACCATATTCTCGAGGGTGCCAAGTTTACAAGGAAAAGCGATAGTAACACTGGAAGTATGCCTCATATCGATATATTTCTTTACAACTTAGAATGAGAGAACCTTTACCACCCAACAAGCTAATATGCTAGAACGAGACACATTTCCGATCACACATCCCTTTTCATAAATTGTGGTCAAATCTCACAACCTAAACCACCTTTCAAATTTGAAAACACTCTTCTCTCGGATCATAATTTTGTGTCGGATGTAGGGAAGTGGTGGGTAGATCACACACTAATTGTGGGGAGACTATCGTTTATCATTTCTTTTAAACTTAAAAATCTAAAAAAAAAATCATTAAAAAATGTAGGCGAGTCAACTTTGGCTCTTTCATCATAACATTACTAACGTTTCACAAGTTATTGATAACACAAGTTAGAAAAAGAATGAGATTTTACTGAAGTTGAAACCTCTAGAAGATTCACCCTTAGGCCTCGTTTGATCTTTGGGTTATCTGGGTAATGTCTGGGTTTCTTCTAAAAAACCCATGTTTGACCAAATTAGGTAAAAATCTAGGTTTTTTTTCTTCCAGTTTTACCCTTCTAATTATTTAATTATTTCTATCTTATCTTATCCTCTCCCTTCTTCTCAAATCTCATTTCTACTGATACATTATCAAAGGTCAGAGAATTCAGATTCTCTCTCTAACCCAAATCAATTATCAGTTCTATTGATTCCATTTGATCTCATTATCAATTATCCATTTGATCTTTCTCCTCTGATCTTTCCATTTACTCAGCCTTTAAGTTCCTTCAACTCAACCGATCAATTTTTTAGATAAATATATAAATTTTATTTTTTAGTATAATTATTTATTTATTTGAATTATTTAAAATTTAAATGTTATGATAAATAATATGATATGTTATAGTTAGATTTATATGGGGTTTTAATTTTTATTTAAGGTAATTAATAAAAATAATATTAAATTTAATTAAAGGGTAGTTTTGGTATTTTAATTAATAAAATGATTGATGTGAGTTGTGATGAGATTGTTGGGGTTTGGGATAAAACCTGGGTTTTATCCCAATAACCCAAAGATCAGATGCCTTAAGGAAAAACTCAATTTTCAATTACAATTTGTGACGGAGACAAAGCACTTGCTCCACTAGATGGATATACAATTATTTTCATTAAGGAGTCTTGGAAATTTATGAGGAATGATTACTTGAGCTCGTTCAAACATTTTCATTATACGGTTTCTTTTGAGAAACATCTAAATTCTAGATTTATTGTCCTCGTTAGGAAGATTCAAGGGGGTACGAAACTCAAATACTTTAGATTTATTAGCCCCGTGACGAGCTTTTATAAAATATATGCAAAAACTTTATCTAATAAACTCAAAGTTCTTTTTCTATAACTCATTTCTCCTAACTAGATGGTGTCCGTACATGATAGACAGATCATCGACGCGTCTCTTATTGTAAATGAGTGCATTGACTTTATTACTAGAAGTAAGGGGACGTGTCTTTGTAAAACTTGATATTGAAAAAACTTTCGATCGCGTTAGTTGAGATTTTCTTTATTCTTTCCTCAAAAAATGAGTTTTAGAATGAAATAAAGAAAGTGGATCAAAACTTGTGTTACTGAACATATGTTCTCAATTTTTATCAACGGCACAATGTCTAGAATTTTCAAGAGCTCGAGGGGGCTTAGACAAGGTGAGCATTTATCACCCTTAATTTTCACTTTGGTTTTGGAAGGTTTTTCAAAGTTATTTGAGAGAACCATCAACGCTAATATTTTAATGGTGATTAATATGGGAATGACGAGAATACTTAACTACATATCTCACTTACTTTTTGTTGATGACACTATTTATCTTACTTAGTATACAACGGAAAACCTTCATTCTCTTAGGAATATATTCTTATTCATTTCGAGACATGCTTAGGGTTAAAAATTAATAGAGAAAAGTCTGAACTTTTTTTAATTAGTAAAGTTCTTAACACTCAGTTATTTGTTGATATTCTAGGGTTTAGAATCAGTTCTCTCTCAACGAAGTATTCCAGCTTCCCTCTTAGTGCCAAATTCAGTTGCAAGGAAATTTGGAATTATATCATTGAGAAAATGGGAATCAGGTTGGCTCTTTAGAAGAGCAAACTTCTCTCTAAAGGCGACATATTAGTCCTCATCAATACTCCCTCGCCACAATCCCTACATTCATTATGTCACTCTTCTCTACCCCTACATCGGTGACCAACATAATGGGCACAATCATTAGGAATTTGTTTGGGACATCTCCAACTCTTCTAAACTTAGTGAGATGAGACACAACGAAGCTTGACATTGTTGTGGCGAAATTGGAATCAAGGACTTCCTCTTATTTTTAACACTTTGCTCATATGTAAATGATGGCGGAGATTTTTCAACGACAATGCAAACCTATAAAAGAAAAAGTAATCATCGTTAAATACAGACTTCGAGATAACAAATGGTATCTCTTTTTGAGAAAAAAATTATGGGTAAAAGCATATAGGATTGTATTACTAAAACATGGGACACACTTCACCCTTCTCATTTTTACAATGGATAATGGTAAAAAATCGATTTCTAGAATGATATGTGATACTCCACCAAAAAATTGTCAAGACTCTTTTCGAAATCTTTAGTAAAAATGAGACTAAAGTGGAAGATTATTTTTGTCTCACATCTAATCAAATTATTTGGATAAAAAATAGATGACTTTTCGTCAAAGAGGAGGAGAGAGGGGATCTCCTCATAGATGTTCTTACCATGTTTCGATTGACTTGGAGACCGACGACAAGTTTTCTCAGGTCGACTCTCCTAATTTCAAAACTAGCTACATTTATTATGCGTCCCTCTAAAGGATTCCATCACGGTTTCCTTCGAAAGATGTGTGAAAATAAAAAAAAAACGTCGGAAATGGTGCCAAGTGACTGGTCATCTACATATATGGTCAAAAAAATGAGAATTTCGTAGAAATAATGGGAGGATACATGTAAGAGGGTCTCCGATTAAAAGATCTTATTTAGTTACTATTTATTGGAAAATGAAAAACAACTCAAAATCTAGTAACTTAATCTCTTTTGTTGCTAAAAAGGAGACGAACACGGACTCAAGAAAGTATCACCAACACAATTCGAGGATATGAACAACAAACGATCCACCGAAGATTTGATGAATTATTTAGATTACAAAAATTCAAAATAAAATTCGATCCGACTAAATAAGATGTCGCATCAAACAAATACAGCATCAACTCAAATTTGAATGGTGGAAAGAAAAATATGACACCCTCTAATAGTGAAAAAGTCATATGAAATATGTAAAATTTTGTTTTTTAATTTTTTCCTATGGTGTTAACTTATTTAAATTTAATTTTAAAAAAAAACTTATTTAAATTTAAATATATATATATATTTATATTCTTATTAATAAATAAATTTTGTAGGTATAAACCAATTTAAAATTTCATTAAAGTTTATAAGTTTTATTTTAATAACATTTAACTTGTTTAATATTAAATATTATTATTATATTTTTCGATGAATATTATTAGAAGATTTTAGTTTTTCTAATTAATTATTGTCTATTAATAGTTGAGAGTTAATAAATTTTATTTTAAATCATTATTATTTATATATTTTTTTATATGTATTTATTTAATAAAAAAATATTATTATATTAGTGATTTTTACTTGATTTCATTAAATTAAATATTTTAAAGTTAATTTATAATATAAAAATATAAATAAATAAATTAACATTTTAACCAATTAAGATATTAATCATTTATATTTTAAATTTAATTTCAAAATTGATTTATGACATTTCTAACTATGTAACTTCAACATTTTAAACAACTAAACTAATAATCTTTTAAATTCGTTTATATAATTTAATTTTTTTTATATATTTTCTCATAATTATATATATATATATATATATATATATATATATATATATATATATATATATATATAACTCCATAAATATAATTGTTAGTTATATCAATTATATATTCATACATAAAATTATTAAAAAATCAAAAATCATAATTGGTGTAATGTTTAAGAGTTTTTTTTTTGGGAAAAATGTTTAAGAGTTCATTATACATAATAAAGGTCGAGATTTCGAATCACACCCGGTGTAAATTTATAATAATTATAAAGAGGGAATAAAGAATATGTTGGTTGACGGAAGTGAGTTGGTAAGTAGGTGATAATAAAATTGTTGTTTTGCGTAAGTGAGTTGATAAATCTCGGTAAAGAGAAGTAAATTAGTTGATAAATCTCAATAAAGAGGAGATAGTTGAGTAATAAGGAATATGTTGGTTAACCGAAGTGAGTTGATAAGGGTCGATAAAGAGAATTTAGTTGGGTAATAAAGAATATATTGGTTAACCGAAGTGAGTTGATAAAGGTCGGTAAAGATAAAATAATTGGATATTTGTTTATGATAACTTTATTTTTTACCGTAAAATTGTACGTAAATCTTGCTAGTATTTGATAATATAGACTAGTATAATTCCCATTCACATCCACAAATAGGCTAGTTGGAACTTATCCTAACAAAATCTGTTGTACAGTCATGACTGAGGTGGGCTTAATCCCACCCTTCCCCTAGAAAAACAAGTGTCTCTCCCAATGAATGTCTCCTAATCTATCCATAATTATAGCTCTTAATCTCTTTCAAATTTATTGAAGAACTCTGCAAGTAGTTGTTTTATATTTTATTTCATTAGTTTTTTATATTTTAATTATTTTCATCTAGCTTCTCTAACATATTTTTTAATTCTAAACATTTAGCCCATTTTTTTAATTTATTTCCTAATTCTCTAACTTAATTATATATTTTTTAATTGGTATAAAGTCCACATACCCACTCTTCTTTCTCCTTATCCCTTGGGCTCATCTTTGGAGTGAAATTCATCTTAATTATTTTTTTAAAAAGAGATCTTCAAACTAATGAAAGCCCTCCACCTATTGTCTCTATAATCCAAAACAAATTGATCGAAAGTCTTCTAATTTCATCTTTTAAGTGAAATTTTTAGTGATCGTTTCCAAATAAAAGAATTAAGGCTAAAATTTAAGAATACATTAATTATTTATTCAAGCCACCCCAACTATAATTTCCATATTCATCATTTTTACCGCAATCTATTCTATTATGTAACAACTAATCACAAAATTTATCCATTACAAAATTTTGGGTCTCAATTTGTACACGTATAAACCTTAAGCCCAAATTTAAATATATTATCAAACTTGTGGTCATAATATGATTTTTCACCATTATAACTTGATACCTTCACAATTCACACATGTACTCTCTTAGGGACTAACTTAATATTAGAAAATTTTGTAGAAAGATATATTTTTAGCAAAAGTTTTGAACCCAACATCTTGTTCATATCTACTTTAAAAAAAAATTATTTCATAATTTTAGGATCAAACTAATTAACTTCATAAAAATAAAACTTTTTAAGTGTATTTATTTGCTCTTCCAAATATAGTTGAGAAACATTGCATACCAATGGTGTCTTATCTTTCCATATGTGCATAAATAAGGAAAATGTTATTTTCAATTCCTAGTTTATAGGCTTTCTATATTATTTTCAAATTTTAAACTAGGATAGAGTTCCTGGATAGTGCATTTATTATTTATAAAGATGAAGTAAATTATATAGTTTCTTATGATGAGTTATCTAATTCATATCTAGGGCTAGAAAACATAGAATTTTTTTGGCATTTAACTTCAATTGCTTATCTAGATTTTATAAGAAAAACAAAAATGTTTGGGTTTATGATTTTTTCCGTCTCTAACGAAAACGGTATGAACAATTAATAAATATGACAAAATAACTCTTGTCATAGTTCTATTATAAGAATATTTCAAAAAGACACGAAATTTCAATTGCTTAGCTCTAAAAGTATATTGTACTTCTACTAAGAGACTATATTGACCATCATGCATATTATTATGTGAATAATGTGTTATAAATTATTCAAACTCCTTTAATACAAATTACCCAAAAACACATTATAAAGAGACCATATTACATGTCAAATTAACAAAGAATATTAGAAAACAAAAATTATAGGTTATTTATTTTTGGTGTATAAATCTTTTGAATTATTTTATGCATATCAATTAGCCTTGACTAAACTAGTAGAAAGGAAGGTGAAGAGCAAGAGACTATATATATTCTCTTTAAGAAAGACATTACCTTTCTCAAAGGTAAATCATTAATTATATATTCAAACTAACAAATTTGGAGATTCACAAAAAAAAAGTATTATAATTTAAGAGTTTTTTTGGTTCAATATTATTTATAATGTAATTTTATGATAAATTAGATTACATATTCTTTGAGAGAAATAATGTTAATTTGTCTCCTTTTAATCTAGAACAAACAAGATTAAATAAAACAAGAATATGAAATTCAATGTAAAAACAAAATGTTACATTTATTATTTTATAGAATATTATAAATCACAATTAACTATTTATTTTGAATGATAGGAAAGTTTTTTGGTTAAATTTATTTAAAATAACTATTAATAAATCACAAAATTTAACATATTAATTAAAATATTAAAAAATCATTTTTTTTAAATATTTCATTATTATATAATAATAATTTTAAAAAATACTTAATTTAAATAAATCCACTATTAAATAAATTATTTTAATAAATATATAATTTGAATATTAGTTAAATTATCTTAATTTATTTTTAATATAAGAAACTAACACCTTTTAAGAATCAATTTTTAAATATTCTTTTATATAATAATATTTAAAAAAAATACTTAATTTAAATAAACCCTTTATTAAATAAATTATCTTAAAAAGTTTAACCTAAAAAACTAACACCATTCAATAATCATTTTTGACACTTCAACTATTTTAATCTAATAAATTATGTCAACAACACTTTACATTAAAATTAAATCTTTTATTTATTATTACTATGTATATTTATTATTTAAGTGAATAAGTAGATTTCAATAATATTTTATCATAAATCATATTCACCAACACAAACTAAATTATTTTTACATATTAGAAAAGTAAAAAATGAAAATTATTTTATTAATTTGATATAAAAAAAATGTAATTGAATTCATTGAAACATTTTTAATTAAAAATAATACACTTGACCAAATATTATAAATTTTAAATGTTAAAAATAAATAATTTATAACAAAATTAATATGGGTATAGAGAAAAGTTATAAATTCTTGTTTGATTAGTTTAAATTTGGCAAATTATATTTATCATTATCCACCTAGTATTATACATTATAATTCACAAAACAAATTGCATTGTAAAATTGAAATATATAAATAAATAAAAATAAAAATTTGAATGTTTTTTTTAGTTTAATAATCAAGCGCCAAACAAGACCTTATAACGTTTCCTTGTAAAATGAAAAACAATCCATTAATGGAAACGCGCCAATTACAGAGTTAATCGTGAGAATGAAGATGAAAGATTTCTTCAATCTCCATTTCATTCTTCATTTCTTCATCTCTCTCTCTCTCTTCTCTCTCTCACACACACAAACACTCACACACACGCATGCAACGCGCACAAAGCTACCATAAACACATGATCTCGAGTTCATTGGAAGTGATTTGGAAGGTGAACGATCAGATACCCAGTTGATCCTATCCTTCTTTTTCTCTGTGATAGAGAAGGTACAGTGCAATGGCGATTACGCGAAATGGGTCATCAAGCTTTTGCAATCAATCAAACGCTTTACTTAGAAAGAATTTAACTTATCAGGTAATAATCTTTGCTGAAAATCAAGCCTTTTCAGATTCAGTGATGTATAGATTGGGTTATATGTATTTCTTCGTCTTTATTTTAGCTTAATGCTGGTTTCACAAAGAAGAAATAGTTAACTTATAAAAATGGCCAGTAGTAGTTCAATGCTTGAATGATTTCGAATATTGGGCTAGGGTTCATTGTATTTTGAGTTATTACAGTGATTTGATTCTGCTTCTTATATGAATCAGAAACGGAACAAGAAGTCCAATTGCCGTATCATATTATTTCCAGTTGTTGTGTGTGTGCTGCTTGCTATTCAAGACTATGTAGAGAAAGAGATGAGTTCTTCTCATGCTGATGTGCCCCCTAACATTCTAAATCCACCTGAAATTCCTCCATATCTACTATTACCCGATAATACATTTCGTGCTGTGAGAGATAATTCTGATTCATTTGGAGACCTACCCGATTCGTCCTGCAGAAATGACAAAACATGTCCTGTTACTGTACTTGTTTCGGGGCTTAACAGATCGTTTGGACTTGGTATAACTCATTGTAACTATTGTTAAGATGTTATATTTTGTTTTTGGTTCATTTCATTTGTTAATTCCTTCTTTTTTTTTACTTAATAATAGATATGGCTGCGAATATTTTCAACTCATCTTTCCATTTGAATGGCTCCAAGGATATTCTAATGAATGGAGTGTTTGTAAGCAATAGTTCTATCTCATTATCATTCTCGTTCTCATCCGTTATCTTTATGTTCTGCTCTTTATCTGTCTTGGTGAATTTTACAGGGGATGGATAATGCGGGCTTCAGTGGTGATGAAATTCGAAAAATGGCTTATAGGGTTCAAGCTTTCTGTAGTCAAAACTCTACTTTAGATGGTTCTAGTGAAGGAGGTATCTATATCGACAAAAGATTATGCCTGAGATTATACTGTTGGAAAATATTGCTGCAAATCATATCTTTAATTAACATAGTGGAATGAATAAAGGATATATAAAACTTATGTAGATGAAACATAAATTAGCTTGAGGCTTACATAACTAATATTTTGTTTATTTTTTTTTTATTTTCCATAGAGAACAATTGCCTTCGAGCTCTAAGCCTGTGGCGGAATAGCTCATCTGAAATCAATAATGAGTTGTTCAAGGGATATTTCAATGGGAATGGAGATGGAAAAATAAATGAATATGTTGCAGGTTTGATATACTATATATATTATTATAAATTTATATGTATAGAAGTTCATTTTGTTTTCTCAACATGCGGTAGTTTATTTTGCTTTATGAAGTTTTAAAAATGGTCAAATTCCTTCCATTATTATATTTTGTTAATTTGGTTAAGTTTTAAATCTTTGCACCTCCTTAATTTAAACTTTTGTCTGAAATTTTTATTTCTTTCTAAAATGCATATCATGACATTAATGGAGTTAACAAAAAAATGATTACATGGAAGTATTTTGAGCCATTTTTAAAAGTTTATGAAAGCAAAATGAACTTCTTTTCAATTTAAATTTGTTTCAGGATATTTCAAATCCATGTTTCTATTTAAAACAGCCTATGATTTCATGAATTCAACAAATGACAACTTCGATATCAACATATATTACAATTCAACCTCGTATAACAACAATGATAATGATAATAGCATTGGGGAACCAGGAATTGGCACCTTAGTCAATTTGGTATGTGATTTAAATTTTTTGTAATTTCTCGCAACATGTTGCCAGTAACAACATCGAAGAACACAGAATGATAGAATAAAAAAATGCAGGCATCTAATGCCTATCTCGAGCATTTAAATGGGTCTGGAGTGAGGATGATTCTTGAGTTCCTCAAAGAAATGCCTATACATGGAACAGAGCCAGATATTGAACATGCTTTTCCTGAACTTCGCCTAATCTTATTTCTATGGGTCATCTTGCAACTATTCCCTGTAAGTTACTCTACTCTTTTTACATCTTTCTAGAATTTTCTATTATTAACTTAGCATTTTTTTTTCATGTAGGTTATGCTGGAAAGTTTAGTTTATGAGAAGCAGCAAAATTTAAGAATAATGATGAAAATGCATGGTCTTAGTGACGGTCCTTATTTAGTGATCTGCTATTGTTACTTTTTCCTTCTGTCAAATGTTTACATGTTATTATTCTGGGGATCATGTATTTCACTAGGTATTAAGTCTGATCACAGCACTTTCTCAATATTCAACTCAATTATACAATATTAACGGGTCTCGTGGTTGTCTCAGGGCTGGAATTCTTCAAATTGCATTCCTTTACTTTACAGTTCGTGTTTTATTTTCTCTTCATCAACCTCCAAATTGCCTTTACTTTCCTATTTGCTGTGTTTTTCTCGAAAGTGAAGACTGCTTCAGGTTCATTTTCTTAATTTCTTTTATGGAAAATTCATGCAAAGTGGTTTGTGATTTTTAATTTGGTGATTGTGGTTTGTTCATGGTTACAGTTATAGCATTTACGATGGTCTTTGGGACAGGCCTCCTTGGATTAGCTCTTTTTGCACCCAAAATAGATGATCTATCATTTGGAAGTAAGCTGATCAGTCATCAATCACATAACACCTTCCTCCTACTCTTCTGATTCAATATTTTATGTTGTTATTTTATTTATGGATTTTAATATTTGAAACTGTTGTAGGAACTTGGATATTTGCTTTGGAGTTATATCCTGGATTTTCTCTATTTCGTGGGGTATACGAATTCTCAGAGTATAGTAAACAAGCAAAATTTATGCACGGTACAAGAGGAATGATGTGGGAAAATTTAAGTGATGAAGGTAATGGCATGAAAGAAGTCCTTGTTATCATGTTTGGGGAGTGGATTATTTTTCTTCTTTTAGCATACTACTCTGGATTAGTTTCATCATCGGGGTCTGGTACTAGAAAGGGTCCTCTGTTTTTCTTATCTTGCCTCTTCAAGAAGGGGAATTTATCTTCAATGTCGAGCAATGCTACGCAAGAGGAGAAATTTGATATTGCCCAAGAGGTAATAATAACTTCATCTTATTTCCCCTGATTTTTTGTAAGGATAAAATTCATTTCATTGATCCATTAAATTGCAAAGATCACAACCTATTGGTGAAACCTGTTCTGTTCAAGTTATAACATGTTTTGTCATAAATTTTCTTTATTATATTTTGTACTCCTTTTTAAAACTAGCTTATTGTTTTTTAGAGGGAAAGGGTCGAGCTGCTTGTGCAAGAACGTAATACAACATATGCCATGATTTCAAATAACTTGAGGAAAGTTTATTCAGGAAAGGATGGAAACCCTGATAAATTAGCTGTTAAAGGACTATCCTTAGCTTTGCCTCGAGGAGAATGCTTTGGCTTGCTTGGTCCTAATGGTGCTGGGAAAACTTCTTTCATCCAGATGGTAATTGGGAAACATATTAAATTTGAATTTTTGCTACATAATTGGCCTCATTTGGAAACTTATTAAATTTAAAAGTGTTTATAACAGGGTCATCTTTTATTTTTATTTTTTTGTGTTTATAGATGATTGGGCTGACTGAACCGACCTCTGGCGATGCTTATATTGAAGGGATGAGTATAAGGACCGATATGACTAAAGTATATACAAGCATGGGCGTTTGTCCACAGCATGAGTGAGCTTGAAAACTTGTTTACTTTTTCTACTCATTCAATTTTCAAGTTTTCTTACCTTATATGTTTCCAAATCCAATTCAGTCTACTTTGGGAATCCCTTACGGGAAGGGAACATCTTCTGTTTTATGGTAGATTGAAGAACCTTGAAGGTTCTGTCTTAACTGAAGTAAGTAGAAATAAACATTATTTTTACTAGTTTCTATTGTCATCATTAGTTTTGCAAGTAATTTCTTGCTTTTATGGTTTTCAGGCAGTTGAGGAATCTCTTCGGAGTGTCAACTTGTTCAGTGGAGGTGTTCCGGACAAACAGGCTGGGAAATATAGTGGCGGTATGAAGCGTAGATTAAGTGTCGCCATTGCATTGATTGGAAATCCTAAGGTGTGTTTCGTTTTAAAGTTATGTAGTTTGTGAAAAAAGATGTTGTGCTGAGTTGTCGAGTAATAGGTTGTTTATTTGGATGAGCCGAGCACTGGATTGGACCCTTCGTCGAGGAATGCGTTGTGGAAGGTCATATTGAATGCGAAGAGAAACCGAGCTATTATACTTACTAGTAATGCATTCTCACCCTTTTGTGACATGATACTTCATTTGAAAACTCCATTCGGAAACACTTTATTTTTGTAGAAACATAAACGTTTATAAACTTAACTTTGTAAAAAATTTATTGGTTGTTTCTTGGATAGTGTTTTCAAAAGGGGCCCATTGACCAAATTTATTACAGTTTTTCATCTGGATCTGATACAAAAAAATGGTTTCAGCTCATTCCATGGAGGAAGCCGAACACCTTTGTGATCGTGTTGGTATATTTGTCGATGGTGCATTGCAGTGCGTAGGAAACGCAAAACAGGTAATGTAATATTGTAAACAATGTTAAATATATCTTATTATTGTAAGTTACATGAAATGAGATCATTACAATAAAGTCAAATAAGATAACATATATCTTGATTTCCAATTAATTCTCGAATAGACATATTCCTTTGACATTAATTCTTCAATTACATCGTGTTTTTATCATGTTGTTGGTGAAAACAGTTGAAGGCTAGATACGGGGGATTCTACATTTTCACAATATCGACATTAGCTAGACACGATCAAGATGTCTTGACCATGGTCCTACAATTATGTCACAACGCGGTGAGGACATATCATCTTTCGGGTACCCATAAGTTTGAGCTTCCGAAAGGGCAAGTTAGACTTGCTGAAATATTCGAGGCAGTTGAAGAAGCGAAGACAAGGTTCCCGGTTCAGGCATGGGGGTTGGCCGATACGACATTGGAAGATGTATTTATCAAGGTTGCTCGAGGGTAGAAATTATATGGATTTTTACCTCTTGGATGTTTGATGGTAATTTATTCTCTATGGGGTTGAAATTGTTAACATAATAATAATAATTGATTTGACTTTTGCATTAGCTATGATTATATATAAAAACATATTTGGGCATATATCTATTGAATTGGTTGAATCAATTATGAAGTATTTTGTTTGGTTTTAATATATATTAGTAAAGTATATTTTAAAATATTATTTAATTTAAATTATAAAAGTATACCGTATTTTAAAATATTATTTAAATTAATATTTAAATAAGATATTAGACTTTATTCTATTTGAATAATTCAAATTTAAAAAATAACTTTTACTCTATTATATTTTAAATTATTGTTTTTTATTTTATTATTGTATATTAATACTCTTTAATTCTTTTTATTCAAAAATATATATGATCACCTTCTCAAAATCACCAAAAATTATTATTTTTTAAATA
Source organism: Impatiens glandulifera (assembly GCF_907164915.1). Taxonomy (NCBI): domain Eukaryota; kingdom Viridiplantae; phylum Streptophyta; class Magnoliopsida; order Ericales; family Balsaminaceae; genus Impatiens; species Impatiens glandulifera. Next base: position 12,405,648 of record NC_061865.1, on the reverse strand, counting down.
ATTTTATTTTTTCAAAAATTATTATACTTTGAAAACAAAAATATTTTAAAATAAATTTATAATTTTTTTTTTCAAAATCCAATTTGGTATTTATTTATTTAACCCAATATTGATAGTAGGGCACACAAGGTGAATAATTAAAGTTTCACTATATTTAAAGTTTACAAATAATCTATATACAATTTTCATATCATTAATTTCAAATTTGAATTAAGCTAAAAAAATATAAAATAATAAAAATATTGATTTTTTTATATATGAAAAAAATGGTAAGGTATAGTATAGAAACAGAAATTATCCGTCTAGTAAAAATAAAGATATAAGATTTTTAAAATGATGATATATTCTGAAATAATATTTATAAATAAAAATAATTAAGTCTTAATTTTTATTTTAAAATTAAACCTTATCAAATAATCAAAACTTTAGTAAAAAAATATTTTTTCATTTAAGTTTCAACTCTAAAAATATATATTATTTCTCTCAAACTTATATTTATTTATTTTTTCTAAATAAATTTAATATTAATTTAATTATAAAACATAAAATTTTAAATTAAATTAAAATATAATTAAACTTTAATATATATCGTCAATATTCGGTACGATCAATATGTTATTTATATCATAACGAAATTTAGACGGTATAATTTTCCTTATACCAAAATAAAATTATTATTTTTTCTATACCCTGTGGGGACTAAAACTATAATAAGATGTGAATAAAAAGTAAATTTTGAATAAAAGGAATTCCTTAAATAATGTAAAAAAATAAAAATCACTTGTAAAATGAAGTGTGATTGTCACCAATATCATTTAGTTAATTAAATATAAAGAGAGTAAAAGAGAGACATTAAAAAGATGAATCAATAATAAGAATTCACTGAGAAGGGATGTTGACAAACACTGCACTCTACTGTTTCTGAACCAGAGGATGGAACTTGAACCTGAAGTATATATTTATAAACAAACATTATTTGAAAATAGAAATCTCTATTTGTATTCTTCATATTCAAAATGATTAAATTCTGAAACATAAAAGGAGAGATTAATTAACCTGCAAATGAACAGTGCAAGTTGGACAAGCAACTTCCTTCATCTGATTTCCATTTCCAGATCCTTTGGACTTTAAGCCTTTTAAAAGGTTTGAATCAGAATTCAGAAGCCAAATCAAAGAAAAAATAGTTAATAATTATATGTCAAACAAAAGGAAAATGTTATGTAAATGATATTCAAACCTGTAGAAGATGATGTTGTTCTTTTATTCTTCTCCATCTCTTCCTGTTTCATGTAAAAAAGAAATTGTCTTATGGAAATATGACCAAATTCGATAAATTTTACTGTTTTTTCTTATAATTCTGTTTTGTTCTATTTCGAAGATTGTTTTTATTATCCAAGAGCGGATCTACCTTATGGGCTAATTGGGTTGTAGGTCAGGTGACCCAAAATAATTTTTATATATATATAACTAAGTGACCTATGTAGATTTTATTTCCTTGATATTATTAACATTCTAGTTTGGATAAATTTTATAAAAAAAAATTAATTTGGGTAAATTTCAAATCCTAACTCTAATATATTAAAATTTATATTATTATACAAAGATAAACCATAAACTCTTTTAAAATATGAATAATAAATAAATCTATTGATGAAATTTTAAATATAATCGTCGGTCAATTAAAGTTGAACCGACGAAACCGCCTAAACGGATAAACCAAAAACCGCGGGACATTTTATAATGGTCATATTTACCCATAGTCATGATCATTTTAAAACAGATCACATAAATGTTTAAGAAACAAAAATGATGTTTTTGTGTTATAGAATAGGGATAAAGTAGTTAACTATCATAAATTTAGTATTTTTTTTTGATAGTTGTGACAATTATGAACTGTATCTATCCAGAATTGGGTTGTCCTAAAATTTATTTTTAAGCATAATTAGTGATACATAACCTACCCTAAATTATGCTTTAAACTGTATCGAGTTCGAGTGTTTAATTATTTCGAAAAACGAATCGGAACCAGACCTTAGTATATTTCTAAATCTGTCTATAACCAAGATTAGTTCTTAAAACATAATCTAAATTCTCATCCAAATATATTTTTGGATCAACTTGGAGTCAATTTGTATGATAAGTAAGAATAAATCTTTGAACATTTATTCTTAAAAACATGTCACCTTGAGTTTTTTGACAAGATCATCATGGCTTTGCAATGGGGCAACACTTACAATACTTTTCTCCTTTGAATTAACCAACCTTTGAGTAACTTCTGCCTGTAAAACAAAGTTACCAAAAAGTTCTAAATCATCTTCATAACACTTTAAAATAAAATAAAAAACATATATACCATGCATCTATCGCAAACTCGAACAGACTGAGCATCTTCATCTGTTGTAAGACTAATCCTACCCTGTGTACATTTGTCACAGAAAATATCCCCACAATTCCTACAGTGATGCTGAGATTTAAGAATTGAAAGTGAAGTAACCATAATAATATTAGCAAATTGAAGAAATTCTGCAGCCAATATTAAAAATAAAGTATGTTTAATCTTAACCCTTCTGAAAAAAGGCCCAAAATTAGCTCCACATGAGTTGCACTTGTTAACTGCTTCATCAGGAATCTAGGAGGATTAAGAACAACAAGAGATTTACTCAAATTGATAGGTGGAATAACAAAATAACCATGTACAGCTGAATCAAATATCTTACCCAATGATATTTCTCCTCCATCTTTGGCTTAATAGTGTTAATCCAATCAACAATCCCTTTCTTCCTTTCAGATGGTTGGTCTGAAATCCTTGAAGCATCTGAGGATACATAGCTACTGCCAATTTCCTTGAACTAAAAAAATAAAAAAAAATGTCAAAATTAGCTCAATTCGGTTTTTAAGCAAACTATTTATTAAAAAAAGAAAAGAAAACATTAATACATAAGATGAGTTTCTATGTTCTTCACTAAACAATAAGTACATTTATTGTAATTTGAGTAAATTGTTTGGTGTTATTAGTGATGACTTAGTACAAGTTTAATTGCAAAATAAGATGTATATGACGATAAAATATATATATAATAATGCTTAATTTTAAAGTGTCTGAATTATGGGGTTGATAAATGTGGTTAATTTAATATATATATAAATAAATAAATAAATAAATAAATAAATAAATAAATAAATAAATAAATAAATACTTGAGTCAGATTATAGGTTAATCTGCCTATCAACTTAAAACAGTTAAAATTAAAAATATTATATTTATGTTTCGAATTTACAATTTAACAAAAACTAATAAAACTTAAAAGATGTATAATTAAATTCATATTAAATTATATAACTAATATATGATGTAACCATTCAAATAAGTGATGAGTATAAGTAATTAAGTAGTTCAATTAATATATAAATAAATTTAAATCATATCAAGTATATTTTTCTCCGTATTTATTTTCTTTCTCTAACCAGATTTAGTAGAATATAGAAAAGTCACTCTAAGGAGGGTCTAGATTTAGTAGAATATAGAAAAGTCATTTAAGCATAGGATTTTTTTTTTTTTTTTTTTTTTTTTTCAAGATTTGAGTTAAAGTTATATTTTGTTATTAGTCGATTTAATTTGTCATTTTATTTAATATCTAAATTCTTATTTAATTATTTTTTATTATTTATATGCTATTTTGTATTATTTTTAAATTAATATTTCATACATAATTCTTTATTTAAATTAGTGAAATTAATCCTCATCTAAAAATAAATAAATATATATGTCTCACACAAAAAATCATATCTTGAAAGTTATAATATTGGCTAACAACCTCTAATATCATTATCTTAATTTAGATTATAGCATTTTTAGTATGAATTAAACCTAATATATTTGATCTCTTAAACTAAATCTTTAGCACTTCAATTACATTGATAAGTTTAAAATTTCTCAAAAGAAATTAGTCTTCAAATTCCCAAATGAAATCAATGTTTGGAGACCAAAAATGATTTTCAAAATTTCAAACATATTTTTGAGTTAGTTATATAAGCTTACATAAATATATGATGTAACAATTCAAAATAAGTGATGCATATAAGTAATAATAAAGTAGTTCAATCGTTTACATGCTGTATAAATAAATTTAACATATATATGATGTAACAATTCAAAATAAGTGATGCATATAAATAATCAAGTAGTTCAATCATTTACTTGCTATATAAATAAATTTAACATTTATTCTTCATCATCATTGTGACTGGTGAGGATTTTATTATTTTTCATTTCCTAAGATTATATTTTTTTTACCCGGTCTATTAATGAAGAACAAATTCTCACTATCATGATTTTCTATATTTCTTTCTATTATTATTATTATTATTATTATTATTATTATTATTATTAAAGTGAGCTTCACTTCTCTTTCGAAAATGTGACTAATGATTCTATATGGGTTAAACACATAATTCACCATTACTAAATCAATTTAACTATGAAACTAGATGTACGATAGAACCTGAGCTAATACAAACGTCACTATCATAACTCTCCATTTTTTTAGAACGCTTTTCACTTCTTTTTCGAAATGCGATTTTTAATTCTCGCAGGTTAAACGCATAACTCGCAAACACACTCAACCAATTTAACTAGGCGAGCGAAATTTGCTGTCTTACGAGTTTGAACTCATGACTTTAGGGTATCTATCTCTTTTTGTTTTGTTGTTAGGCTAGAATAGGGGATGACTCTCAATTTAATTTCTTTATTTATTTTTTATGGTGGTGAGACGAACTTAAAATATTTGATTTCTTATGCTAGATCCTTCTACACAAATTATCTACATATTTCCAAATGAAATCAATGTTTTGTTGAACAAAAACCATTTTCAAGCATTCAAAAAGAAGCAAAATAAGATGAAGGAAACCAACCTGAATACATGCTGCAGTTACTGCATCAAGAATGTTGTTTGTGGTATAGCTATTTGATTTGAGACGAATACGTTTAAGATCAGAATCAATGGAGGTCTTAGCCCCAAACACAAATATATATGAATCAAGAACCTGCACAAACAAAATACAAAGAATTAGCTTGTTTCCAATTCACAATAGCATCATTCAAGAACTGTTCATGGAAAATTAAGCTTACTTCCCATTTCGTCACTGTATCAATTGGGTAAATTCTCAAACTCCGATAATCAGCAAGATCAAGAAGACGAATCCCATCCAATCCAATCTATGAAAATAAACATAATCTAATCAATCACTAATTCACTATCCACAGTTCATACTACCAATTCAATTCGAATAAAGCATTTCTCTAAACAAACCTGGCAAAGCACATCCATATCACTCTGCCCTGATCCTTCTGATAGAAGCAGGACGCGGAACTTAAGAACTCCACTGCCATTATCCTGCGACGATTCTTCCTTTGGAACTGCCTTCACAATCTTATTCGATTCTGATTGTTTCCATAGCGGCCTTCCGTAATCGTCAAAAAGCACTTCGCCTGAAGCGGAAGATGAAGATCCTCGCGTACATGGAGAGAACAAAGTGGATGATGATGATGAATGTGACGGATTAGGAGGATATGAAATTGAATTGTGCGCGAGATCTAGCGGATGTGGAATGAGATGAGGAAAAGTGTATGGATGATCGGAAGGAGAGGAGAGTGGAGGAGCTGAAGCGAAGATGGAATCGATGGAGTTGGAGATTGTGTAATTTGTGTTTTGAAAGTGAGATTTGTAATACTGATAGTAGGATGAAGATGCGTCGGATTGATGCGTGTTCATATTGTTTGTGAATTCGTTTGGTAATTAGATGATTGACGATTCCAATGAAGAAGATGAAGATGATCGATGCTTATAGACTGTTTGATGAATGATGAATGATGATGAACATGGCAATGGGAAGCTTCCTTCTCCATTTTTGTATTTAACTTCAACCTCAATTCTCTATCAAAAGACTTTCCCTCCATTATTGAATTAGTTTTATAATTTTTATGTTATTATTTGAAAATGTTTTTTAACCATTTTTTATTTTTCTAAAGTATCGAAAATGAAGCTGTAAATGTCACTTTAAATCTAGTAACTTTATCTTCTTTGGTGTTAAGAAGGAAACGGACATGAACTCGAGAAATAATCATCAAGACAATCGAAATGTATGAGCAGCAACAAACGACCCAACAATCGCTTATAATATTATTTGAATTATGAAAATCCATTATGAAAAATTTAATCTCACTAAACAAGATGTTGAATTGAACAAAATACAACACCAACTTTAAATATTTATAATGATGCTTAATTTTTAAAGTATCCGGATTGCTGGGTCGAGAGTTGTGGTTAATTTGGATATATATGTAAGAGTTAATGGATACTTAGGTCGGATTGTGGATTGACCCGCCCATAAACTTAAAACGATTAAAAATAAAATTATAAATGTTATAGGTATGGTTCGAACTTGCAACATAACAAAACAAGTAAAACTTTTTAACCAACTAGGCTAATAACACTTTATATTTTAAATTCAACACCAAATTTGATGAACACAAGACATTTTAACAATATAAGTTCAACTTTTTAACTAACTAATATATATAAATATAATGATGATTAATTTTTAAAGTGTCCGGATTACCAGGTTGAGAGTTGTGGTTAATTTGAATATATATGTGAGAGTAAGTGGATATTTGGGTCAGATTGTGGATTGACCCGTCCATAAATTTAAAACGGTTAAAAATAAAATAAAAAATGATATCACATTTTTACCATAATATTTTTTTAACGGTTTTTTATATTATTACTCGTGCAAATACACGGAATACATGTTAGTTTGATAAAAAAATATTTAAAAATTTATCATTTTATTGGTAAATGTTTCTAAATATATATTAAATTATATTATATTTTTAATATATAACATAGTTAACTCGAATAAGGTAGTTATGACTTTTAAGTTTAAACTAGTATTTAGCCACGAGAGTAACGATATAAAATTAAGAAAAAAAATTATGGTGAAAATGTAATATCATTTTTAATTTACTCTCACATATATATCTAAATTAACCACAATTCTCGACCCAGCAATCCGGACATTTTAAAAATTAAGTATATATATATATATATAGATTAGTTAGTTAAAAAGTAGAACTTATACTTGATAATTCGGACAATTTGAAAAATTAAGCATATACATATAAAAAGAATATATTGTTAATTCGGACATATATATATATATAGATTAGTTAGTTAAAAAGTTGAACTTATATTGTTAAAACGTTCCGCGTTCATCAAATTTGATATTGAATTTATAATATAAACTTTTATTAGCCTAATTGGTTAAATGTTATATTTGTTTTTGTTATGTTGCGAGTTCGAAACATATATATATAACATTTTTAATTTTATTTTTAACCGTTTTAAATTTAAAAATAACCACATATATATTCAACCCACAATTCAACTCAAATATTCATTTACTCTCACATATATATCCAAATTAACCACAGCTCTCGACCCGTTAATCCAGACACTTTGAAAATTAAACATCATTTATATTTATATATATATATATATATTATACGGTGTTTTTAATACAAATTTAATATGAAATTTTAGGTCTAAAACTTTTTATTCTTTGAATTAGAGTGAGTTAATAAAAGATTATAAAAAAAATTTGTTATTTTACTATTTAAATTAGTTGTGAAGTTTTCAATCAAAAATTATTTATTGTAGATTGTATGTAACACAATTGCTCGAATCTTTGTACAAAAAGATTCTTAAAAAATGGTCAGACCTGTTATTATAGGTACTTGAGTTTGTAAGCCGATTTTAAGTTTAATCCCACTTAAAAAAATCTGTTTCCTAATATTTATTTATCTATAAATTAATTATTTTAATTTAATACTTAATAATTAAATAACTCACTAGTTATAGTTTAGTTTAAATGACAAGAATCCGAGTTTAGGTCCATTTAGATTGAAAATTTCTTACCTTTTTCCAAGAAAAACTTAATTCTAGCGGTTATTGTTGTTTGACTTTCTATTCTCTTCTCGCCGAGAACGTAAAAGAAAAGGGAACATCATATAACATTATTATAAAAATCTTGCTAGTTTTCTATATTAAAAAATATATTTCATAAGTATAATTATCTAAACCAAAATAATAATAATAATAATAATAATAATATTAATAATAATAATAATAATAATAATAACCTACTAATTTAATATTTGAGCTGTCTCTAAATAAAATTTTGTCTGGTCACCCTAGATCAAAATAATTTTTTTTTAGTCTCCTCATAAAAAAAATAATGACCTTATTAAAATATTTTTTATTTTTTGCCATTAAAAAAACAATTACATACTTACAAAACATAAAGAAGGTCCAAATCGATCAAAAATCTAATTTTTAAAATGGGACAAATTATTTAGTAAGATAAATTATTTTTTGTATTAATTTTTTTATTAATGTAATAATTTAGAAGTGTATTGATAGATATATTAAATTTAATATTTTATATTAAATTTATAAATATTATATTATATACATGACGAAATATAATAATATTATCATCATATTTAATATTTTTATTAATATTATCATAATATCTAACATATTTACTACATGACTAGGGCCGGCCAATGAGAGTCCAAATTCAAATAAACATTTTGTGTCAATTCTGGACTATAAGAATATTATTTTATTTTTTAAAAGGAATATTAATTAATTAAAATAATTAATAGTATATGCGTTTTAAGTTTAAATTATGGTGTTTTTAATACAAATTTAATATGAAACTTTTGGTCTAAAACTTTTTACTCTTTGAATTAGAGTGGGTTAATAAAAGATTAAAAGAATTATTTGTTATTTTACTAGCTAAATTAATTGTGAAGTTTTCAATCAAATAATTATTTATTGTAGATTGTATGCAACACAATTGTTCTTCTTTGTACAAAAAGATTCTTAAAAAATGGTCAGACATGTAATTATAGGTATTTGAATTTGAAAGCCGATTTTAAGTTTAATCCCACTTAAAAAATCTGTTTCCTAATATTCATTTATCCGTTAAATTAATTATTTTAACTTAATACTTAATAATTAAATAACTCATTCCTTATAGTTTAATTAGTTCAATAGGAATCCAAGTTTGGATCCATTCAAAACATCAAACATCTTATAGATTTTTTTTTTATCATTTTTCAAGAGGAGCCTCATTCTACTCGGGATCTAGAAAATAATTAAAAAAATTTATGACACATTTGGATGAGTGAAATTGAAATTGGAATTTGAATTCTATGAGAAAATGATATTTAATTCATATGTTTGAAAAACTATAAAATTGTAATTCATTCTCAATTTCTATGTGGTAAAAAATATAATAAAATTAATTTAATATATATTATTTATTTTATTAAAATATTATTTTGACACAACTAATTATGATAACTCAAAGGTGAATAGTTTTTTTAAAATTTCGATTTCAGTAAAAAATTATCGGTTCAACATGTTAATTTCATATAATAAAAAAAATATCGATTCAAAATTTTTACTCTTTCATCATCTACTTTTGAACTCCTCAACTCTCTTGATACTTGATCCTGTCACGACCAAGTCGTCGAAATATACGCCAACGATGAGTACTTCTTTTCCATGGTTTCTCGTGTACACAGCTCGATCTTGAGAATATTTCACAAAGACGAGACTCACCATTCACTTACTAAGGCAAGTGTTCCACTCCTTTGGTGCTTGACGTAATCCGTAAAGAGCCTTGTATAACTTGTACACCTTGTGCATTTTATTTTTGATGATGAAGTCTTCAAGTTGAGCGGCGTAGACTTCTTCTTTGATGTCACCATTAAGAAATGTTGATTTAACATCTAAGTGGTGAATCCCATCCACGGTGAGCTACAATGGCAATAATTATCCTGACTATATCATGTTCTCCATCGGTGTAAAGGTCTCTTCAAAGTCAACGTATTGCTTATACACGTAGTGTTTTGCTATCAATCTCGCTTTGTGTTTGAAGATGTTTCTTTCATTGTCTCTTTTCAACTTGAAAACCCACTTCAACCCGATGGTCTTGTGACCGGGTGGTAAGTCGGTGAGCTCTCATGTCTTGTTCTTCTTGATGGACTCAAGCTCTTTCTTCATAGAATCATACCACGGCTCTTCGGTTGTCGCCTTGTGATATGTTGTTGACTCATTAGTGGTGAGCAACAACAATTCATCATGATCAATCTCTACTAGTGATGTCTCCGCATAGACATCTCATAGGATTCCTAACTCCACGGAATTTTGTACGAGCTCGTTGTTGTCGTTGCACCACTCCCACTTCTTCTCCTCCTCGAACACGGTATATCTACTAACACAAAATTTCCCATAAGTTGCATCAAGAAACTTGTGCGCTTTGCTTCCGTCTTCGAACTTCACATTTCTGGTGATCTTCTCGTCGAGCTCATTGAGCTTCTCTCGATGACCTATTTTGGCTGAACCACTATTAGGCTTGTTTTAGCTGAACCACTATAAATCTTGTTTCTGTGTTCTTTAGTTTCTTTCTTTAATTTTCGCAATTGTTTTGTGTTGTTATTGTTGTTCTTCTATTAAGGGATATTTCATCTCATAATATCCCAACAAGAGATTGACCATTGCTGGTGCGCAAGTTATTATCTCAGACGTCACTCAATATACATCAAGGTTCTAACATCTGAGGCTTGACCTCAAAGGCTTACAAGAATTGGGTAAAAATGAGTTATTGGTACAAGAACTTTAACTCATGTTATGCAAAGGAAGTTGGATCCAACTACAAAGAAAAAATTCTTTATTGGATTTTCAAAGAATATCAAAGGGTATAGAGTTTGGATAAATGATTATGGAGATAAGTTATGTTAGGTCAAGATATGAAGTTTGACAAATCTAGAGCACACACAATGAAGGTACAAGTATTGATTCAAGTCACAGCTCGAGGTGGAGATATGTCATCAAAAAAGCACATTGCCAAGGAAGAATTGTCATTAGACCATTGAGATTTCTTCTAATGTTAGGGAGGATGATGCTTTTAGTGAAGTGGTGTGATTGTCCATGGATGAAGGAAAGAATGGTACACAAAAAATCTTATCAAAAAGGAATTAATGATGACAATATTGTCGACATGTGGACAAGGTAATCCTTTGGGCCAAATTGCAAGATTGCATTGAGTTGGCGGGTGATTAATGATTGACATTGTGCTAGTTAATACACTATTAATGAAAGACCCAAAAGAGGAAGACTAATGGAAGAAACTTATAAATTTAAGTACAGACACCATGAAGCAACTCTCAAACGAACCAAGAAAAAATCATTACATTATTTTTCAATATGATAAGATGAATAAGACCTTGGGTGATATTCCTAGTCATAAAAAAACTGTTAGATGAGAGGCTCGGTCAATTCAGATGTGATGATTTGGGGACTTCTTTTGTTCTATCTTAAATGTCCATGAATTGTGGACCGTAATTAAGATTAATGTTGATTGATTTGTCATCTTATTGAGAAGATGATTGAAACTTTTAATAAGATTCCTAGTCATGAAAAAGGGGCCACATGAGAGGCTCAATCAATTCAAAGGCGAATGATATCAATGAATTGTCATCTGATGCGAGAAGATGAATGAGACAATGAATGTGATTTCTAGTCATGAAAAAATGGGCTAGATGATAGGCTCGATCAATTTAAATGGAAGGACATTCGAGATTTCTTTTGAAGAAATTATGAAGCATGGTGAAAAAAATTGAAGACAGTTAGTGAGTTTTGAAAGAATATTCTTGAATTGCTAGATGTTTTGACATTACTCTAAAACTAGTAGATTTCAAGTTAATTTGTTCAAGGAGAAGTCTGCGGTTCAAGTAGGTTGAGTGTGCAAAGTTCAAGTCAAGATGAGTGACAAATATTTCGCTAAATTTTGAGCTTGAGTAAAGAGATGTCACTAGATACCTAATTATTTGTTATGAAGTAGACGATGAAAATTTGTTTTGAGTCTTCTCGACTTTCAATCAGTATCTAACTTTGAGGAAGTAGACGATTAATGTTCGTTTGGGGTGGACTCAATTTTCGACAAATATCTGATTTTGAAAAAGTAAACGATGAAAGTTCGTGTTGGGTCTTTTCGGCTTCGATCAATATCTTATTTTAAAGAAGTAGACAATCTATGTTCGTCATGGGTGTCCTCAGTTTTGATAGATATTTGAGTTTGAAGAAGTAGACGATGGAAGTTTGACTTGGATTTTCATCGCTTTCAATTAATATCTTATTTTGAGGAAGTAGGCAATGGAAGTTCGTTTTGGGTGTCTTCAATTTTCGATAGATACCTAACTTTGAAAAGGAAGAAGACAGAAAGAGGGAGGTGAATCAAGACGAATGTATTGTTCAACTACTTTCTCTTCACTCTCTAAATACCTAGGTTTAGGTATTTCCACAATTTGATTTCGCGTATTTTTTTATTATATTATAATTTTTTAAAAATAAATAAAATTTTAATTTTTTTTAATAAAAGATAATATAAAATTCAAATTTTATATTTATATTTATGTGTATAAATTATTAACAAATTTTAAATTTGTTCTTAAAATAATTAAATAAAGTATATTAAAAATGGTAAATATTATTTGCATGATTATCTGCTTATTATGAAAATTAAAATAATAACAATATTGTTGTTGACTTATTTTTGTGTTAATGTAAATTAAATTGATTATATTTTGTAATAAAAATAAATATTATAAAATTTATCTTTAAAAAAATAATTTTACATTTATTTATACTTTCTTTTTTATTTATATAAGTTTAAATATTTATACATATAATAAATAACTTTGTATTTATTTATAATTTATTTTTTCATAATATTTTTAAATTTTATTTTTCACATTTTTTAAACTTATATAAATAAAAGATATTATATTAGGGAAATTTGATCAAATAACCTCAAAGATGAGGTTATTTGATCTGATGGTAACATGATAATTTTATTGCGTTCGTGGTGTTTTTATTTTTTTTGGACGATTTTGCCCTTGTCGCGAAATGCTAAGTGACTTAGCGTTTCGCGAAGTGACGATATGTGAAATGTCCAGATTACCCTTACTATTTAATAGAACTCCCATCCTTTTTTTCATTTCTTTTCTTCTCCTTCTCTCTCTTCCCGCTCTTCTCCTCCTTCTCTCTAAACTCCGGCGGCGGCGATCTCGTCAGAGATCTCGGCGGCGACGGTTCGTTCGAAATCCACTATGAGCTCCACGACGAGCACGAGCACTGTTCCAATAGGTACGTGTATTTTAAGCATGTTTTATTGATGTTCGGTTTCTTCGATTGTTTAGGGTTTGCTTCCCGTTTCGCTAAGTGCCTAGCGATTCGCGAAGGCCTTCCCGTTTCGTTAAGTGCCTAACGATTCGCGAAGGCCTTCCCGTTTCGCTAAGTCCCTAGCGATTCGCGAAGTATTGATTATCCGTTTCTAAATCAAATCATGTTTTTTTATTGTAGCTGAAGTTTTCGTTTTCTATAATGGAGAGTGGAAACTTGATGCTGATGGAATACTGTATTTTGATGCATCTTCAATCAAAACATTTGATCTACCCCAAAGTACTCGTTATGCTGAATTACTTGATATACTCTACGATAGACTTAATGTGCAGAAATCAACATACGATTTAGTGCTCCAAGTGAAGTATGATATTCCGAATATCAGAAATCCAAAACCTGTTTTTATTGATAATGATGGGGATTTGAACACATATTTATCACGCTTGATTTTGGGTCAAACCGTGTCACCATTGTGTGTATCTGTAGTGGAGAAGTCAACATTTACTAAAGAAAAGATACCACTACTTACATACCCAACTCAAGAAAGTATACTACCACCACAACTTACTCAAAAATTTGTACCACCTGTTGTACCCTCGGAATTCTTTGTTGAAAGTCAAAATGAAGCCGGAGAAAGCTCTTTGCCTCACATCCCACTTACTCGGGACTTGCATGTTAATAGTGGTGAAAAAGCATCAATACCTATACAACCAAGTGCAAGAAGATCACCATTGGGTACACCAACTAGTGCAAGAAAGGCATCAATTGGTACACCATCTAGTGCAAGAAGATCATCAATGGGTACACCATACGTTTCATAAACTAATAAAAACAAAGAAAAAGACAAAGAAACACTTAACATGCAAAAACCGAAAATCATAAACAAAAAAACAGAAAATGATCGGCAAGGAGAAGAATGAACCAACCTTAACGACGAACGAGAAGAAAGCAGAAATGATCGGCCTTGACAAGATTCAGTGAAGAGACAATGGGTTAGAGAGAGAGAGTCGGGCGGTTCAAATGAAATATTCTGAAATTTTTGAATATATAAGGTATAGTGCGTGTGCGTACGCGCGTCTCTTCAACTTCCGTAGCGAGTCGGGAGGTACTTAACGAATCGCGAGGTACTTAGCGAATCGCGAGGTACTTAGCGAATCGCGAGGTACTTAGCGAATCGGGAGGTACTTAGCGAATCGGGAGGTAATTAGCGAATCGGGAGGTCAACGAGCTCCAGCTAAGAGAGGATGGTTTGAATACGTTTTCGCTAGTATATTTGTTTAATAACGAAATCGAATTCAAACCATTCTCCTAGCTGGAGCTCGTAGTACTTAGCGAATCGTGAAGTACAAAATTTTTTATTGGTTTCATAGGTAATCTATCTCGTTTGACAAGGTATCAACAACAAAGTCATGGTTTTGAAGAGAACCTGTGTTAGTAAAATAAACCTTATAATTTTACATGGAAACATTTAGATTTTTCAGAAAAGGCCTTTGAAGAATCAATCATTGAGCTTCAGCTAAGAGAAAATTGTTTGAAATTTATTTCTTTAGCTTAATGACTAACGAAATCAAAGTCAGTCAATCTTCACTTATCTGGAGCTCAATGATGGATTCTTACATGGCCTTTTCTGAAGAATCAAAATGTTTCCATTAATGTAAAAAGATAAGGTTTATTTTGCTAACACAACTTCTCTTCATAACCATGAAGTGATGTAGATACCTTGTCAAATGAAGTTCATGATTAACTATAAATAACAAAAAATCTTGACACTTAGCGAATCGCGAGGTACTACTTAGCGAAACGGTAAGTCCGTAGCGAAACGGTAAGTCCGTAGCGAAACGGTAAGTCCATAGCGAAACGGTAAGTCCGTAGAGAAACGTTTAGCAAATCTGAAACGGAAACACATACGATCTAATTAGAGATTTTCTGCAAATATGAACCAATAACAAATAATAACCTAACGAAATGCTCAAACATGAACCAATATGAACCATATCACAAATAAGAATCCACAAATATGACCAAATATGAACCAGAACGAAATATGAAAAGGTTTTTGAAATGAAGAAAATGTAAACCTGAACATAACTCGAATTAGATTTTGAAATGAACATCTTCCTCGACGACCTTCAAATCCTTAGAATCGGAGACCTGCATACCCTAAACCCTAGAATCGGAAACCTGCATGCAAAATAGATTTAGGGTTATAGATATTGTAAATCTGTATAGATAAAAACATAAATGGATTAGGTTAGAAGATCTTGTCTAAATAGATCTGTGTAGATAACCGCCGCCCAGGAAACTCCATCGACGTCGTCGCCGCCGGCCGGCGTGAAAGAGAGAACGAGAGAAAAGAGAGAAAGAAAACTAAGGAAATGAAAATATTTGAGTATTTATACTAACCCTAATCCACTTCGCGAAACGCTAAGTGACTTAGCGTTTCGCGACAAGGGCAAAATCGTATAAAAAAATATAGAACCACGAGCGCAAAAAAAATAACAATCCACCACCAGATCAAATAACCTCATCAAATTTCCCTTATATTATGGCTAAGGAACATATGTAGGATTAATTGGAAGCATATGGCTGCTTAGAAACTTGTGCAAGGTTGGACCACACAGCTTATATTTTTTTTTCTTTTATGATTATTTAGTTTGATCAACCAACTTTATTTCAAATATCAAAATGTGTGTTCCGAATGGTTAAAAATGGACTATAAAAAAAAATCCTACAATGATTGAAAATTAAAAGTGAATCTTATATTTGCAATAAGGCTGGTTAAAATACTCTTTTGATGTTACAAATTTGAATTTGTCTTTTGATTAATAAAATAATTAAATTTAATCAAAGTATTGTCTAATCCACTTCTCATAAATAATTGTGCAACCTAAAATTCTAAAAAGAAATGAAAAGATTTAAATTTTGAGGGCTCTTTTGATGAAAAAAAGTTGATGAATAATGACTTAAAGTTTGATTCGAAGGTGTTTAACACAAAACTAGATAAACTAAATCATAAAGACTATAAAAAAAACGACGCTCAACCAACCATCCTTCTAATTTTGAATAAATAATTGAACCCTATCTATTTAATGACCATAAGGGTTGCAAAGATTATTTTTACTGCACCCAACGGTATTTAGTCCCATAAACTTAATGTTTTATTTTTTACAGCATTATGGAATGTTGGGGGAGATGCATGAAGCCCGGCTAAGCGAGACATTGATGCCGCCTTCAAATGATCTTATTTCAGACGTCAGATCACACTTGTCCAGAGCTCATGGTCCATTAGAGGTTAAGAGACCCGAACGAATGGCTTGTTCTTTGAGTTGCTTCAAGAACTCAATTTCCTCGCTCCAAAGGAGATTTCACAAACTAAACAATCAGAAAGGGTCTGTATTCAAATTTTCGGATTCTCAATTGAAAATAAAATTATTTTGTAATCAAACTGGTTTTGCAAATTTCAACATGATTTACCTATGTAGTGACATGATGATACACATGATAGTAAAATAATAGCATTTCAGGTAATTATATCATTCACTAACTCATTTTTGTAATCTTCATTTGTTATTATTAGTATACATAGAAGAGAAGTATTAACAGCACACTATAAGTGACTCAATTGTGTTCTTTAAAAGATTGAATTGACAAACATTTTTAATAATAAGAAACAATCAAATGGTTTCTGTCAAATGCATAATGGAATTATGAATAAGGGAAGCTCTACTTTACGTCAAATTCCATATATGTAGCACGCTTAATTTGCAAGCCACTAGACCTCATAACACGATGCAAAAAGGTGGTCAAATGTCATTTCATCTTCTCTTAACAATTCTAAGAACCGAAATCCTTCCAAGGAACTAGGTTTCCTTGAAAGAAGAAATAGAGACACGTAATTTTCTTAAAATAATTGGAAATATTATTTGATGTCCTCTATACACCACCATCCCTAAAAGTGTTATTCAACCAAAAACTCAAACTGAGACCAAAACTTTTATATGAGATATCAAACTCGTACATAGTAATTATTGATGGTTTTAATATATACATGAAGGTATAAATGATTTTACATAAATGTGTAAATGGTTTTACATGAAAATTACATACATATATTTTAGTTTTCAAAAATTTCAAATAGTATTCGTGCATTTATCTTAGTTTAAGAGTATTAAAAGTCGTATTTGAACATTAAACCAAGCATTATGAATGATTTTAACAAGTTTTATAATCATCTATTATTTTTTAAGAACTTTAGTAAATCGCGTTACAAATTTTTACTACGGTTTACATGAAGGTATAAATGGTTTACATGAAGGTATAAATAATTTTACAATAATGTGTAAATGGTTTTATATGAAAATTACATGCATATATTTCATTTTTCAAGGATTTCAAGATTTGTCATTTAAAACAACAATGTGAAGTGAAGGCTCTTCAAACATAGTTGACCCTGCATGATAAAGTTGAGATGACAAAAGTACAATAAATGGAGTATCATCATCAATGCTCAACCTTTCATTCCAATGTTATAGAGTTAATAGTGTAGAAGTTGTTGGCATTGAAATATATTGGAATTATTGTTGTTTGACTTATTTTTCTTGTTGCTTTTCTTTTCTTTTGAATTATTCTCTAATTCACTTTTAATTCTCTTACTAGAGTCTATTTTTTTCTTCTATTTAATTAATTTGACTCTTCTTATATTTAATTAATTTGACTCTCAAAGAGGTACTATCACTGGAAGCAAATCCAACTGGTTTTTGACTCTGAATATCTTGTTGTAACTTATTATCCATCATCTTACTAAAATAAAATTTATTTAACATCCCTATAAGTGTCATCCATTTCTTATGCTTTTATAAATAAATGCATAGATAAGCAACACAGTTCTCAGTATCAGATATTTTGAAGTTTGTTTGGATCAACATTACTGCCACTTATCTGCATAACTCATCAGCATAGCGAACAACATCGTTCGATATCACTAGATTTCTCAATCAGTTTAATACAACTACCACGTTCAACCATCAGAAAGTTGACACGTATCCAAGAACAGTTTCGACCGTTGCTACATTTTAATATAAAAGGATATCAAAGTACAACGTTGAATTCCTAGATTTTTTAAACGACAAATTCCTGGATTTCTGGACGGCGGATCCCTGAATACCTAGAATCTTGGTACGACAAATCCTTCCGGTCAAGTCATATATCCAAAAATCATAGTCGATTGTTGCTACACTTCATTATAAAAGAACATCTTAGTGCAATAGTGAACCAGTTACGAACACAGTTGTTACAGTTACCGATTAACAAAGTTAGCTTCACGATCTTCATTCTCTTGCTTACTCTCTCTTTAAGTTGTTAAGCATACATTGTATAAGTAGATAAATACTTTATTGTATTACGTGTGAGTACTATCAGTATTTTAAGTTGAACAGAACGTTGTCTATTCAACAGAGTGAGTGCTAGGAGTTCAGAACAAGCAGATGTTAAGTCCTGAGTTCTGATTAGGTTTGTATAGACACTATATAAATCAAAGCCTTCTAGTGGAATCCTTCTGAAAACAGAAAAAAGGAGTGACGTAAGAGTTTTATCTCCGAACATCCATAAAACTCTTTGCTGGGTCAAATTATTTTGACTAAAATAATTAAGAGAATAAGCGTATTCTATGCCAACCTTATTTTGATGATTTGTGATTAAAACTTAGTTGTGAATAAAGCTAAATTGTCTATTTGGTTTTGTGCAGATGCATTAGATTATACTAACTTATATGTGGTCTAAGCAGGATAATTAGACGAAGTTAGACGTTGTAGTCTAACTCTATTAGACGTGATAGTCTAATGGGATGCGAAGTTAGACGTTGTAGTCTAATTCCATTAGACGTGGTAGTCTATTGAGATGCGAAGTTAGACGTTGTAGTCTAACTCCATTAGACTTGCTTGGTCTAATGGGTTGAGAAGTTATACGTTGTAGTCTAACTCCATTAGACTTGTTTGGTCTAAAAGGATGCGAAGTTAGACGTGGTAGTCTAACTCCATTAGACTTGGTGGTCTAATGGGATTCGTAGTTAGACGAGGTCGTCTAACTCCATTAGACGTGGTAGTCTAATGGGATGCGAAGTTAGACGTGGTACTCTAACTCCATTAGACGTGGTAGTCTAATGGGATGCGTAGTTAGACATGGTAGTCTAACTCCATTAGACTTTGTGGTTTAATGGGATGCGTAGTTAGATGAGGATGTCTAACTCCATTAGACTTGGTAGTCTAATGTGATACGTAGTTAGACGAGGACGTCTAACTCCATTAGACTTGGTCTAATGGGATTCGTAGTTAGACGAGGTCGTCTAACTCCATTAGACTAGTTGGTCGAATGGAACGCGTAGTTAGACGAGGACGTCTAACTCCATTAGACTTAGTAGTCTAATGGAATACGCAGTTAGAAGAGGATGTCTAACTCCCTTAGACTTGGTATAATGGAGCACGTCTAATGCATTGCTTCAGAAGTCGTTTGAAGGTAGCATATGTCTAACCACGATCAACTAGTTGTCTGCTACTCCTACTCCACTCACTTTTGTGCAGTCTGACAAGTCAGCTAATTGTATCAAATGAACGAACGCCACGTACGTAAATGTCCTTCCAACAGTTTGTCTAGTACAAGACAATATCAGGAGGATATTCGGCGCACTACCAATTCGGTACGGCCACAATCTATTTGCTCAGAGTCTGCAGATTTATGATATTATGGGAGGCCTTCCAATGGACGCTTGCCACGTGTCCATGAAGACGATTCGACCGTTGGTGTCCTTCTACTACAAATAGATGCTCAAGGACAACGGACGAATCACTAGTTACTCATCCTACTTGCTTACTAATTCACTCTTGCTCTTACTGATTTCTTACATTCTTCAAGTTCAAGAGAGAAAGATTTACTTATTGTCTAGCTGTGAGAATATTGTTGAGAATATTGTAAGTTGAACAGAGGTTGTTTTGTTCAACAAAGAGTTAGCTAGATCAGTGAGCTGTATTTCATTCAATGTATTTAGTGGTTATCCTTCCGGTTGTGGAAGAAGATGTGACGTAGGAGAGTTTACTCTGAACATCCATAAACAACTCTCTGTGTTCTTTACTTTCTGTCATTCATCTTTCATCGGTTCAAAACTTCAAATCCGACGAACACTTCCGCACTTGAAATTTTTCAAGAGTTCGAAGGATTTGTGAAGAATAGAAACAGATATTAATCCCTCACAGGATTAATATCGAATCGTTTATCGTTAGATGTTCACAATAGTCAGACCCTAGTCTCTATTGTTAGTATCGATCCTAACACTCTTTTGTTATTTCCTTTTTGCATCTTAAAATCTTGCATCCACCGCTTCAAATCTAGCAAGCATTTCCACACTTGAAACTGTTCAAGAGCTTGCGACGATTTGTTGAAGAATATAAACATATTTTAATCTCTAACATGATTAAAATCGAATTGAAAGTGATAATCAACACAACAATATTCAACCCCCTCTTCTATTGTTGTCATCGATCCTAACAGTTGTAATCATATATGCACAAAACATATATCGTACATATGCTAAAACCCACATTTGTCTAGTTCAAAACATACGCCTCAACCAATCAGTGTCTTCAACACTAGTGGAAAAAGGGTTATTAGCGACCAATATCAACGACGACGTTACTTTATCATCACTGATATTTTTTTATCAGCGACGGCAACCAAAGAATCGTCACTAATTAAAAATATCAAGGATGAAAAATTAATGTCGTCCTTGATAATCATTATCAACGACGGTTTTTGTTATAAATGTTGTCCCTAATAATTATTATCAACGACGGTTTTAGTCATAAACATCGTCCCTGATAATCTTCCTCCCTACTTTCTAAATTTGTTTAGATCTCAGTTCTCACGCCACATTTCCATTTGGATACATCTTCTCTCTTTCCTCTGTCGATTTGAAATGTTTTCGGGCGATAATGATCGATTGGAGATAGCTATCTTCGACGTGGAAACTATTGTGCCTACACGATCGGAGCTGGTGATATGAAGGCACTCTATTTCTTTCTCATTCTAACCGGTAATTCTGATTGTTTATTTCATAGTTTATATTGAAAGTAGGTATGTATTTAAATAATTAGCTCAATCTTTCTTTGAAATTAGCAGTATTGTAGATCTTCTCTATTTTAGGAGTATTGTATTTAAATAATTCACTCCCATTTAAAAATCAAATTAGAAGTGTCTTGCTCAAAGAAATAAATTCATTTATATAATTTCTCCAATTTGCAGATGGCGTCTCTTGCTTCGGAGTGGAGAAATGTTGTGATGAGGAAGCCATGTATTTTAACAAACCTACCATTTTATTGCATATGCCTCCGATAGAAGATGAGAATTGTGTTAAATGGCTGATAGAAAAAATCGTATTCGTCATCAACTAAGAGGGTTGTTTTCAACAGATTTGAGATTACGGAAATTAATTTTATGTTGACTCGGGGAAGCCTAGTAGATACTTATTTTTCGTTAGAACCTTATGACTATTGGCAAAATGCAGGCATAAGACTGGTGGCTAAGAAATTATTGTGCATTCGTATTGAATGTGGTAATGTTATTACTAAAGTTTGTGTGTTGTTGTAGGTGTAATTGACAACTAATAATCTCCTTCTAATGCTACTTATTATTATGTTTATCGATTCATTGTCCTACTCCTATCTTGAACAATATTAATATTTGAGAAAAATTACATTTGGATAGAGATGATCCTTAAAGTGAATTAAGTTAATATCAGTGAATGATCTGTCGTCGCTGATATTGTTACTATCAGCGACAGCATTGCGCCGTCGCTAAAATTCATTGTTTTTCAAGGACGACATGTTTTAGAGATAAATGACGACGATTTTATTCGACATCGCTAATATTTATTAGCAACGGCGTTAAGGCTATTAGCGATGGTTTCTGTCGTCGTTAATGATGCATTTTTCACTAGTTCAAGTGCATACTTTGTCAACATTTTATTTCAAGTTTTAAGAAAATCTCCATCTTAATTAAAATCATATATAAATGAAGAAAAATTCTTGGAAAACTCTTTGAACTCATGAAAGACTAAGCTTAAATGTATGGCTGCATTTTTAAAAATGTGTCAAATACACAGACGATGATTTGTTTCAGACCATTTTGATGTTTAGGCCATTGTCATTGTCGCGTCTTGATCGGTAAGAATAGTGGTCAGTTTTTTTGTCAAACATAGTTGTAGTAAATGTCTCAAACAACCATTCAAAAGTCAAAACAGTTTCATAATATAATAAAGTGGCCCCAAAAATTTTAGATTATTTGTGATGATTAACACATACAAACATCGCAATTGGACGACCTTCGTTATTTTTCCTGTAGGTCGTGTCAAAACAAACAACATCTCCAAAGTATCCATAAGTGGCTCGCATTTTAGCATCAGACTAGAAAATATTGGTTATTAAATCGTCTAAATCAAGTTGAATAGTATGATAAAAATTGGGATCATCAAATAGCATTTTCTACAAATATTCTAAGACACCCCCTATATCCCCAATCATACAATCTCTGGTTTTTAAGATCGTAAGTAGTTTTGTAATCTTCAGTAATAAAACATAAATTGTCCCTCCCACCTACTTGTTTCGTCATAAAAACATGTGATGCCTTTGGAGGGATTCACACATTAGATGTCATCTCAATTTATAAGTTTGCACATGCAGAAATATTCATATGGCATCTATAAATGTGAGATTTCTTTGACTTACAAAAGGATGACTATGCTCACTAAGAAAATCCACTATTTTAAATACATCATTATTTTCCCTTTTTATCTTTAATTTTGCCTCACAACCGAACTTTTTTTCAGAACGACTACATATGATATAAATATTTCTTTTGTCTTTTCTTCTTTGACCCTGTGCACTACAACAAAAAATCATATTTAGTATTGAACTTGATGTATCATTGTGTTTTGAACAGCATCTTATACTAAATTCAATTATTTTAGCGTATGTTAAATAAAATTCATAGGCATCTTCTTCTGTCTCAAATTCCCTACCGATATGTTGAATAAATTATGCTGAAATATTCTTCAAATTTGACTGTTTTGATCAAAATTTATTTGACGATGGCAACTCGTAGATTCACTGTCAATTCTAGATCATGGAAAAAATAAAGATTCTTGTAAAATGAAGGTTGGAGCCATGAAAAAATGCATATTATATTATTATTGATCAATACAATTGAATCACGCTTCATCTGAGAGTGTGTTTCACTATAAACATAATCAACTTACATTATTAAACAACTAGTATATCTCTCATCATTATCGGTGTTGTTGTTTCGTTCCTGAATATTAACAAAAACAGAACTTTGTTAGTTGACCAAACAAAATAGAACATTTCGTTACGTGCAAATAATTTTCAAAACGTACCATTTTCACCCCTAAATCGTGAAGTAATGGGCTACGTAGAAGTTTGTTTGCTGCAAAGAATCATAAAGTAGGTTTCCGACAAAGAAAATTAAACTTCCGCTTCACCCCGGAGCTTTTTTTGGTAAATCGTATAGAAAGAGAAATATAAATTGTATTATTTAGCAAAGTAAAATTGGAAGAGACGAGGAATAATGTGAAATGATAATGAGAGCTGAAGTGACATAGCGGGACAAATATTTTGTTAAAAACATTTTTGTATCAAAATTGTTATAAACAAATCAAATATTTATTTTTATAAATTGAAATAATTATTATGGTAAATGACGATTTAATTAATAATAAAATAATTAGTATAATAAATGATAATTTAATTCATAACATAAATATAAATAAATTAATAAACATTTTGTTATAAATAAATGAGCATAACAAAAATATTATATACTATCGAGGGAACTTGCTTTACTTTTATTAGCAACAATAATATAAGTGAAAAACGTTTCACTTGTATTGACGATGTAAATTATAAATGAAGCATTATCGATTGAAACTTGTTTCACTTGTATTAACGCTGTAAATACAAGTGAAACGCTATCAAGCAAAGTTTGTTTCACTTCTATTATCATGGTAAATGGAAGTGAAACAAACTTCACTCAAGCGCGTTTTAGGTTTAATCTGGAATAAAACGGTGATATTTTTGAGTTTAGCGTTTTTTTAGCTGTATATAATTTAATAATATATTATTAATGCTATATTTTGATTGGTACGAAAGAGAGGCACAGATAAATTGAAAAAAAAAAGAAGGGTGAATAGATGAATGTGATTATCTAATTAGAGTGATGGAATTATTCTTGGCTCCAAAGTATAAAAACTCATTAATTATCTTTACCTTTATTCATTACTATAGCAACAACAATAAAGTCTTAAATTAGTCAATAATATTTTTCAAGCATTGACCTATTATTCATACCTTAATAAAGCAACTTATAACATTTAAAATAACATTAAGAGTTATTAATCTTTGCTTTCTCCATTAATATTTTTATTGTGAAGCCTGATCAATTCTTCCACAACACCATCAATGTCTTCTTCTCCTTCACTTTTGATTTTGTCTTTCATTTCTCCAACTTTAACCCTTATCTTCTTCCCATTTTCACCAACCATCACTTCCCTTATGAACTCTGCAATCTCTTCCCCGCTAAGCCCTCCATTATCATCTCTATTCACTTCCAACCCCACATCCATTTCCTCCACAAGCCTCGCATTCCCCGGTTGGTCTAAGCTCATGGGTATAGCCACAATTGGGATTCCAAATGACATAGCCTCCATTGTAGAACCCCACCCACAATGGCTTACAAATCCTCCAACATTTGGATGCCCCAAGATCCTTGCTTGCGGAACCAATTTCTCAACTACAAGTCCTCTGTCTCCTACCCTAGTAAGGAAGCCATTGGGTAGGGCTTCTTCAATTGAAATCTTATCTTCAATGGAAAATCTAAGTACCCAAATGAAATTCACCATGCTTAGCTCCAACCCTCTTGCTATTTCCTCTCTTTCCTCTCTCGACAGGAAGTACTCGGTTCCAAACGACACAAAAACAGTTGATGATTTCTCTTTCTTGTTAAGCCACTCCATGACCTCTTTATTATCTTCACCATCTTCTTCTGGTTTTTGAACCAGAGGACCTGTAGGGACTATCTTTATACCAAACAGTTTTGGTCCATACTCGATGTATTTCCCTTCTAATTCTACAAAAGTCTTCACCAGTACTGTGTCAGTAGCTTTACGGGTGGGCTGCACACTATCTGTTGAAATAGATGTATAGATAGATATTGCAAACTAAACAGTGTAAAAATGAAGTTAATGCAAAACATATATTACCTCTACTTTGGCCTTGATCATTTGTATATTGTCTTAACATTTCTTGTCTTTTCCGTTGCCAGTAGTTAGTTGCCCGCAGATTCGTGGAGGAAAGAGGGATTTTAACATCAGGTTTCAGTACAGCTTTGAAGTAGTTACAGAGTATGGATGCGCTCATGATGAAGAACTGAACGATGGGTACTCCGAGGGAGGCGGCTTCGATTAAGGCTTGTTGATGTTCGAAGTCGTAAATGAGTATGTCTGGTTTAAGGGTTTTAATTGTTTCGGTGACAGATGGGCTGGCCATCTCCATGGCTCTTTTGAGAACTGAATTGAGATGAAGTGGGAGGCCATTTGTTGTGTGGAAACTGGGATCAGGGAGGTCTGGTTGAGATGGGATATGGAATTCGATGAGTTTGATCGATTGAGAGTATTTCTGGGTGACCCTTTTCTTGATAGAACTCAGATTGATCGGAGTTGAACATAGATAAATTTGGAAGTTTCGGTCTGCAAGTCTTTTGGCAAGTTCTAGATAAGGAGAGACATGGCCATAGGCTAGCCATGGGAGCATCACGACATTCAAGCGTGGGTTCTTCGTCTCCATTTGAATTGAATTTCTGTTACAAGATTCGGTGGTGAAGTGTATCAATGGACGAAGAAGATCTCTAAGAGTGAGAGTGAAGATGAACGTTTAAATATAATGTTACTCACCATTTTTATTTTCCAAAATCTATTTAAAGTAAATTTAATTAATTAAAAAAGTATAATAAAAAAAGTATATAATAAAAAATTATATATAAAAAAGTAATTTTCCATATTAATTCAAAAAAGTATAATAAAAAAGTATTATATGCTATATAATATATATATATATATAATATTATTATTATATATATATATATATAATATTATAATATTATATATTATTATTATTATATATATATATAATATTATAATATTATATATATATATATATATATAATGATAGTTAAAAATTAAGCCAAGTTGTCATGAGACGTCTAATACACGTGTATATTATTCATTAATTTATTTAAATTACAAACTCATAATATTTTCTTGTTATTTTCATCTTTCTTTTTTAAATAATTTTTTTTTTTTAAAATAAAAATTTGATATATGATTATTCACTAGAAGTTCCTATAGGTATCAATGAATAAAAATTCCAATGAATAAAAATAATATATTTTTTCCTATAGGTATCACCTAATATTTTAGGTTGATGAGAAATGATTTTACATATGTTGTATGCTGTAAAAGTAAAAATAAAAGATTGGAAATGTTTCATAGTTCGAAAACTAATTTGCATGATTTGAGCACATAATATATAAATTTTGACAAATTTTGAGATAATTTGGATCGAAAATGACCCACCCTTAACAAAGAGAGGGAAAATATGGGGAAATTTGACGAAATGATCTTAAAGATGCCTTAAATGCGGTGGTGATCAGCGCATAAATTATATTGCGCTGGTGACCACTTAAAAAAATTTGGACGAAATTGTCCTCATTGCAAGACGCAACCGGATGTCATGTGAAAAGTTCTCAATGCCCTTACTATTTAATATATTTTCTCTCATTTCTCCCATTTTTTTTCTTCTTTTTTTTCTCTCTTTTCACCATCTTCTCCTCCTCTCTAAAACCTAAACGACAAACATTCAAGCGACATTCTTAATTTAAAATAACCAACATACTCATAAAATAACAATATATCTACAGTCTAAAGCATCCATTTTCTATGATTATATATGAATAAACAAACTACATAATGTTGACGACTTAATACGAGAGAAGTGTCCACAACTTTAACAAGAGAATCAAAACAAGTTGTCCCAATAGTTACAAATACAATTCTTTCACCATCATTCTCACTCATTTTGATCGCCTAATCAACAAAATTAAAACAATCATAGTCCAAACTTTTATCATTGTCTAGAGACGCAATTTAGGTCGTGAGACGCATTCGCGAGATGCATTCGCGAGACGCATTCGCAAGATGCATTCGCGAGACACATTCACGAGACGCAACCAACCGCGAGACGTAATCGATAACTATCAAGCGATCAATAATCGCGTCCGCTCCGCAAGGCGAATCAACATGAGACCGCACCACCGCATTCAACCTCATCAACACGGACCCCATCGATATCTGAATTCAATCAAGGCGAAACAATTAAAAAATCATAAACCCTATTATGTGTTCAAACAAGAAGCAAACAACAATGAATGAAGGATAAGGAAGCCTACCAGTACCGGACATCATCCTTGTGCTCATGGTTGCCTTCGTTGGGATTCCATCGTCGGGGTTCGGTCGTCTAGATGTTCGGCGTTTAGGGTTTTAGAGAGAATGAGGAGAAGATTGAGAAGAGAGGGAACAGTGAAGAAAAAATAAAAAAAAAATGGGAGAAATTAGATAAAGTATATTAAATAGTAAGGGCATTGAGGACTTTTCACATGGCATCCGGTTGCGTCTCGCAACGGGGACAATTTCGTCCAAAAAATTTTAAGTGGTCACCAGCGAAATATAAATTATGCGCCGATCACCAATGCATTTAAGGCCATCTTTAAAGTCATTTCGTCAAATTTCCCCCCAAATAGATATTGGGTTAAGATGGATCATAAATCTAGGGAAACGTAAGCAAACGGGCTCACCATACTAACACGCGGCGTCATCTAATTGGATGAATATTGGGCACACATTTCAATGAATATGTTTTGCTTTGCGCTCACTCGGTTCTCTTCCCATACATTCAAGAAACTAAAAAAACTAAAACCCTTGCTTCTTCCCAATCCCAAGCATATCCATTTCTTCTTCTTCAAATACGATTTATAATTTGTTTTTTCTTCTTCATTTGTATCATTTCTCAATTTCATCCACTTTGATACTTCAATCGGCGACTGTTTGAGCTCATCCAATGGCGGTACATGTCGTAGATGCTGGATATCTCAATGAAATCGAGAAAGTTCGTCGAGATCTCTGAGCTCTCATATCCAACAAGAGATGCGCACCTATCATGTTCTATTTGGCGTAATCTCTATCTCCCTGTCTACGAGTGTTACTTAGTATTACTAAAAACGACCTAACCGGTGACATATATGTCAGAAAAAGCACCGGAGGGATGGTGTTTTATCTCAACGTGAATTTGATCACTTGGCAATCTTAAAAGCAATGAACTGTTGTTTTATCTTCATGTGAGGCAGAGTTTATGAAAGCTACTACAGCATCGTGTCATAGACTTTGGCTGAGAAACTTATTGAGCGAGGTGCTCGAATGCAAGCCGAGAATGGTAACCCTCTATGTCGACAATAACATTAATGAAGAACCTAGTGTTTCATGGATGCGACAAACACATCGATACTCGGTTCCACTTCATTCGTGAATGTGTCGAGAATTGACAGATCATCGTAGAATTCATAAGCACTAGAGAGCAACATGTAGACATTCTCACCAAGGCGCTAGCAAAAGTCAAATTCACGGAGATGCGAGAGCTACTCGGTGTGAAGAATCTCGACCAAAACAAGTTTACGAGGGAGATTGTGAGTCTAAACATTGATTATTAGCAAATTTGAAAGTTGTTGGTCAGTATTGTCTTTTATGCAATTAGGCTTATTTAATTATTAATGGGTTTGAGCTTGTATGTATATGTAATTAAGGGTTTATAGACTAATTTACTCATTTAAAAGGGTTGTTTGCAAAGGTTGATATACAACACTTAAAACTTGTAAAACTTTTCATCTTCAATAAATATTCACCTTCCAAGTTTTTCCAACTTTTCCCTTTTTCATAATTGTTCTTAGAAGATCCGATAATCAAAACCAACCTTTGTAAACAACCCTTTTAAAAGAGTAGATTAGCTTAGAAATTTTAAACTACTTATACATATAAGTCCAAGCCCATTAATAATTAAATAAGTCTTAATTGCATAAAAAATAATAAAGATCAACAATTTTCAATTGACTGACAATCAATGTTTAGACTCACAATCTCCTCCATAAACCTGATTTGGTTCGAGATTTTTCACGCTGAGCAACTCTCGTATCTCCGCGAATTTGACTCTTGTTAGCGTCTTGGTGAGAATGTTTGCACGTCGCTCTCGGGTACTTACGAACTCTACAACTATCATAATATCTAACACATTACTACATGACCAGGTCGCCAATGAGAGGCCAAATTCAAATAAACATTCTGGTGTCAATTTTGAGCTTTAAAATTAGTAATTTATTCTATTTTTTTACAATGAATATTAGTTAATTAAATAATTAATAGTATATATATATATATATGACAAAATGCAAATGCATATCTTGCCACACCTTCAAGCTAGACCTCTACCTATCATATTCATTTTTTAAAAGTCCCCTCTCACCCCCTTTAGTTTTAGATTTATTTTTAGACAACGATGTTACAGATTAAGACGACGACAAGTTGTTTCAGACCGACTAATTCAAGACATTTTACGAGTTTCGCTGTATTTCACTATTTTGTTACAATATATATAGGGGTGTTCAACCGGTCGGTTAACCGGTTAAACGGTTCCGGTTAATACCAGTTTTGGCTTTTATTTTACAAACCGGTTAACCGGCCGTTAATGGTATCGGTTTTACTGGTTCTGGTTCTACCGGTTTTGGTCGGTTCTGGTCGGTTAACCGGGTTTAACCAGGAACCGATAATTCAATTTTTGTAAATTAAGTAATAAACTTATAAAATATTTTTTTTAAAATTAATGTTTGCACTTTCCATACTATTCTACATCATTTCTTGTCTCTATTATAATATATTATATTATTATAATATAATATAAATATATTATATTATAATAATATATTTTATTGATATATTTAGGAATATGTTATAATATGTAATTTTATTATAACAATATAATATATTTTATAGCTATTCTATTAGGTTTTCATATGTTTCTTGAGAAAATTCAAATTCATTAAGTCGATTAGTCTTTTACCAACCAAGTATAAACGAATATGATTGAATCCTCTTCTCAACCGATAGAACAGGAAGTGGAATCGGTAAATTATAATTTATAACTTTGATTTTAGGTGTTTCCGTGTTGGACGTGTTGGAGAGAAAATTAAAACATGAAGTGAAGGTTGAACTTTGAAGACATCAAGTTTTAATTTTCTTAACTATTTTGATTTTGTTAATTTATAATTTCACGTTATCGTATCGTTATAAAAACAATTTTACATATTTTAATGAAATTATTTAATTTGTTTTTAATTTATTTTTGTAAAATTTTATATAGATTATAATGTTTTTTAAAAATTATTCTATAAAAATTATTTATAAAATAACTAATACAAATTATAAAATATAAAAATATATAATTAAATTATTACTGGTTTACCGGTTAAACCGTTAGAAAAATAGGGAAACCGAAAACCGAACCGTTTAACCGGTAAAAAATTGATTAACCGTAACCGCTAAAATCGGTTAACCAATAACCGTTAAAATGAAACCGGTTAACTATCGGTTCGGTTGGGTTACCGGTTTTCCGGTTTTTTTGCACAGTCCTAAATATATATATATATATATATATATATATATATATTAAATGGTCCATGCAAAATTATATAAATGATAGTAGTTTAAGCTCAACGAACAAAAACATTACAAAATTGAAAGAAAGTATTTTAAAAAAACACAACACAAAATAGTTCAACAATAATCAAACAAAAAGAATAAATTTTAACGAGCACGGAGATCTTTAAGAAGATCGATGAGTTTCTCAATTGTTTCAACTGATTTACCCAATGAAACTTTATCGATTGTCATAATAATATAATTATGAATTAAACGCATCGGTCGATAACGATCACTGAAACTTTTTACTGTGTCATTTCAAGCCAAATGGTCATTATGTTACTATATAATAATTCAAACGTCATCCAACGCCTCTTTGAGAATAAAACTGAATAAGTAAAATTTACGTGAAAGTTTTGTTCACAGTTCAACTTACACAAAAATATATATATATATATAAATAATAATGTCATTCATACACAGAATATCTGCATATTTTCAATAGATTAATAATATTATAACATTTTAAAGATTCATAGATGTTTAGAAAGTAAATTTAAACCAAAAAATATATATCAAACAAAACAAAAATCAGGAGAAATTTAAAAGTTAATAAAATATATATAAAACATTATATTTATTCCCTAAATTATATATATATATATATATATATATATATATATATATATTTATAAATTTTGTCAAATTTTACACAATTTTGCATGGTACCATTTTTTTTATTTACATCACATCAACATGATTCTTTATTAGCAAAAATAATAAATTGTGAAGTTTTGGATCACCTTCCCAAACGGATATTGGGTTAAGATGGATCACAAATCTAGGAGAAACGTAAGCAAACTCCATACTGACACGCGGCGTCGTCTAATTGGATGAATAATGGGTACGCATTTCAATGAATCTGTTTTTCTTGGCGCTCACTCGGTTCTCTTCCCATACATTCAAGGAACTGAAAAAGAGTAAAACCCTTGCTTCTTCCCAATCCCAAGTATATCCATTTCTTTCTCTTCTTCTTCTGATTTATAATTTGCTTTTTCTTCTTCATTTTCATCCACTTTGATATTCCAATTGGCGACAGTTTGAGCTCATCCAATGGCGGTACCTGTAGTTGATGCTGGATATCTCAATGAAATCGAGAAAGTTCGTCGAGATCTCCGAGCTCTCATCTCTTACAAGAACTGTGCACCTATCATGCTCCGTTTGGCGTAATCTCTATCTCCCTGTCTATGAGTGTTACTTAGTTTGATTCTTTGTGTATTATTATGGCGTATTAGTCGAAGATTTTGATTGATTTCAATCCTTGCATATGTTAATATGACATTTTCCTTTAATTTGATTGATATGTTTAGTGAATATCAGATCCTATTTTCGTTTTCCTACATATTAACTTGTTACTTAATTGGAATTATTTGTATATTATTATGGCGTATTAGTTGAAGATTTTGATTGAATTCAATGCTTGCATTTGTTAATATGACAATTTCCTTCAATTTGATTGATAAGTTTAGTGAGTTTCGTTTTCCTTTTATCCGTTATTTACATATGAAAAGTTTAGTGAATATCAGATCCTATTTTCGTTTTTTTTTTATTATTCGTTATCTACGTATGAAAAGTTTAGTGAATATCAGATGAGTGAGGATCTGTTGTCCCAAGAGACTGTCTTACTTGCTGTCTCAAAGATCAAAACGATCTCGTTTTGATAAATGAGACAAATAAAAAATTATATATATATATATATGACATAAACCATGAACCCTAAAAAATTATATATATAACATTTTATTTTAATATTTAATTTTCTCTTTTCTCTCCTCTGAGACATCAAGTGGGACAGTCTCTTCTTAGAGTCTCTTCTTAGGACTCTTCTTAAGACAGCAAATTCTCTTCTTAGGACTCTTCTTAGGACAGCAAATTCGAATTCATATCAGATCCTATTTTCGTTTTCCTTTTATCCGTTATCTACATATGAACTTGATTACTATGAACTTATTCGGATTGTTTCTAGTAACACCAGCTACCAGCTGAAGTAGAGCATCATTTAACGAATAATTCTATTGTAGAAATCTTGTTTATTGATAGTTCCACTGACAATCCACCTGGTAAACTAGTTTTTCTTGACAAAATGTTTATATATGCTCTTGTCAAGCTAATGACATTGTTTTCCAACATTTGTTCTTCAATTGGTTGCAGATGGCACGATGCTGGAACTTATGATTTTCACACTCAGACAGGGGGACCTGATGGGTCAATCAGGAATGAGAAAGAGCTTATGCATGGTGCTAATAATGGCCTCAAAATAGCAATTGATCTATGTGGTAAGCTAAGACCTAGCCAGCTGAAAATATCACCCATGTTTGGATTCATCTCAAAATAGCATCATAACTGATTGCAATTTGCAACCTCATCATTGAATATGGATATATACAGATCCTAAAATGTTAGCTCTCCAATATCTGTTGAACTTCTTATTATTTGAGACAATAAATGAATCTTAGACTTGAATTAAATAAACCTCTCCTACTTTTATACCTGTGGAGCTGCTTATTATGCATATGGTGTTAATAATGGTCTCAAAATAGTAATTCATCTATGTGGTAAGCTAAGACCTAGCCAGCTAAAAATATCATCCATGTTTGGAATTCATTCAACCTGCTTAACTGCATAACTGATTGGAACCTCATCATTGAATATGGCTATACACAGATCCTAAAATGTTACCCATCCAATACCTGTGGAACTGCTTATTATTTGAGACAATAAATGAATCTTAGACTTGAATAAGCATGTTTAACTTAAACCTTTCCTACTTAAATATATATATTTGCTGCTTAATTGTTATCTATTCTCTGGTATCAGAAACAGTGAAGGCTAAACATCCCAAAATTACATTTGCTGACCTTTACCAGGTAATTGAAAGCCATAATTGTGCCTGCCTTTATGTTTCAAGATTGCCAAGACATAATTATAGTTTTCTCCAATCCTTTCCTTAAGCAGCTCACATTTTGTTGAGAATATTTGGCAATATAAAGATGCTAAACAACTTTTGGGACTCTTAATATAGTATGTCAGAATGATTAGATGCCTGTACTAAAAATATGATGAATCATAAGCACTTTAGATATGTTGATATTGATTGAATTCAGTATTCTGGTTCCACTACAGCTTGCTGGTGTAGTTGCTGTTGAAGTTACAGGAGGTCCTACCATTAAATTTGTTCCAGGGAGAAAGGTAATTGTTAAGCTGGTGATTATCACATGTTTGTTATTCTCTTTTTAGAAAAAGCTAACTATTCTTTTATCTTTTATCCCCAAGGATTCAATTGATTCTCCAGAAGAAGGCCGACTTCCTGATGCAAGACAAGGTTTAATTTAATACCCATTTATGTTTTTCTTCATTGATTGAAATGAGTGAAAACACAAAGATGAAAATAATTCATTGCAGGGTCTGGGCATCTAAGGGATGTATTTTACAGAATGGGTTTATCAGATAAGGATATTGTAGCACTATCTGGAGGTCACACACTAGGAAGGGCACATCCAGAAAGATCAGGTTTTGATGGGGCCTGGACTAGTGATCCTCTGAAATTTGACAACTCATACTATGTGTAAGTAGTAATGCAAAGAAAACATGAAAGCTGTTGTTTTGCCTTTTGACACATAAAAATGTTGGTCTTAAAAAACAGGGAGCTTTTGAAAGAGGAATCTGAAGGTCTCTTGAAACTCCCAACCGATAAAGCTCTCATACAAGATCCAACATTCCGATCATTTGTCGAGGTTTATGCAAAGGTAATTAATACATATGGTATTATAAAAGATTTGAGAATTTCAATACTAGTTAAAATCTCCAAATTGCAGGATGAAGATGTGTTCTTCAAAGACTATGGTGAATCACACAAGAAACTATCTGAGCTTGGATTTAAACCATCTCATTGTTACAACACAATACTAGCCCAAAGTGCTGTTGGGGTTGGTGTGGCTGCAGCCATAGTGGTTTTTAGTTATCTGTTTGAGGTCAATAGAAGAGTCAATTGAAAACCCACATACCAGATTGGGTTTGATTTGATTGCTTTCTATTTACCAACTATGTTCCTTAAATTGAGTATGAAATAACAAACCATGATTTAAGCAGAATCCAACAGAGATGGGAAAGGAAAGGAAAGGAAAGGAAGATAATCCATAATATATAACTTGATTTGCAGAACAGTGAATCACTCAAAAAAAAATGAACACAAGGATCTAAAGTATAAACCCCCAAAATATATGAAAGTAAAAGAGAAAATAGCAGTAGATGATGATCAAAGACACTCTAAAAAACTAGACTAGGATGAAGAAAGATTAAATAATAAGAACAAGAAAGGAGATCTGTACGATTACTCTCTTCTTCTCATCACCCAAAAAAAAAACCCAAGAATAAGAAAACAAAAACTTAACTTAAGCTCCTGCGTTGTTTGGGCATTCTCTAGCAAAATGTCCCTGTTCTCCACAGTTGTAGCAGCTGTTTCCACCGCCACCGCCGCCACCACCACCGCCGTATCTTCCACCGCCTCCAGCACCACCGCCTCCACCACTAGGACATTCCCTAGCTATATGACCCTGTCCACCACAGTTGTAACAAGCACCAGGACCGCCGCCGCCACCACCTCGACCACCACCGCCGCCGACAGATCGACCACTGTTGCAATCCCTAGCTAGATGTCCATAGCTACCACAGTTAAAACAAGCGCCGCCACCGCTGCCTCCACCGCCGCCGCCACCACCGCCGCTACCCTGGCGGCGACAATCCCTTGCCAAATGACCAGCTTCACCACAAACATAACAACCACCGCCTCCTCCGCCACCGCCATTCCTCCTGAATCCTCCACCGCCGTTGGATCCAAACCCACCACCGCCTCCTCCAGTTCTGGAGCCATAACCGCCAGTCCGACCACCGCCGCCACGACCGCCTACGAAATCGTCCTTACGGCCATCATCAAGAGAAGATCCTTCAGGACCGGTGACATCAATGGCTTTGGTGCGGTCATTCTCCAAGATGACAGAGAACTCAACAATCTGAGACTCTTGAAGAGTCCTGAAACCATCGGATTTGATGGCGGATTGATGAACGAATAGATCTTCACCGCCGTCGTCTGGGCTAATGAAACCGAAACCCTTCTGATTATCGAACCAACGGACGGTACCTCTGGATCTGGTGCTATCGTCCGCCATTGATGATGATGATTGGGTCCCCCCGAGAAAATAGAGATCGAAAGAAGGGGAAAGGTAGAGACTTTAGAAACCCTAAACCTGGAATGGGTTCTCTCACTATATAGGTGTTTATATAATGGGAAATAGGAATAGGGATTTATTTAACACACCCCACCCATGAATCTGACCCATTTATATTTATGGACAATATTGCCCTTCCCTTTCTTCCGTATTACCCATAAAACCTGTTTGAAAGGAATTTTAATCATTTTATTTATTAATTTTTTATTATTATTTTAAATCATTAAATAATATTAATAATAATGATCCAAGTATTTTTTTCTTATTTATTTCATTTTAATATTATTATATTTTTTTATAAGGAATTAATTTTTATTAAATTTAAAAAAATAAATAATTGATGATATAGTTATTAAATTATATAAATAAAATTTCTAATAAAAAAAATCAACGAACGTGAATGAATCGATGTCGGAAGAATCTTTACTAAATATTCTAAATGACGATTAAAATAATCATTAAATTAGGGTCGGTAAGTATGATTTTTCAATATTTGGTCTAAACTGAATATTCGATTGAATTCAATAAATCATATTCAAATTTCTTTTTTGTTTTGAATTGAAATTCATTTTCGATTCTCGAATCAAATACGTTTTCCGATTTCATTTTTAATTTGGGCTTTCAACTCGATAATTAAACTGAAAATCGAATTTATTTTAAAATATAATATATTAAAAACTCGAACTCGATTTGATTATATTAGAATTTATTTGAATTCGGTTAAAATTTTGAATTGGCTAAAAAATATTCAATGAACCTGAACCGAGTAATTCAAATAACTTAAAAACATAATCGATGAACACCTTTATTGGTAAGCAACACCGAAAAATGTTCTACCAAGTAAAATGAACTATATCTACATATATGGCCGAAATAGTGAGAAATTCATACAAATTATGGAAGAATACCTATCAGGAGGTACTCTATATGAAAAAACAAATCCAGTAATATTTTATTAAAAAATGTAAAATAACTCTACATTTGATTACTTCGTATCATTTATTACTAACAATGAACAGACATAGACTCGAGAAATGATCAACATCACAATCAAATGTTTGTTTATTTGAACTTAAAAATTCGAGATAGAAAAACCGATCCAACTAAATAGAATGCTGAACTGAACAAAATGCAACATCAACTCAAATCTAAGTGATGAAAAAAACGAAGCACCGTCTAATTTAATTGAAAAAAAAAACTATCGAATGGAAAAATATTGATATTAACCTCTGTAAACTGTAAAGCTTATTCATATTATTATTCATCTAATGTTTTTTTTATTAATATCATTATACTTATGTATTTTCTCATTTCAATACATTTTAATTTAAAGTATTTGTTCAACAAAATTTATTAAAATTCAACTAATTTATTAAAATATATAATAAACATGATGAATTCAATTAAATTATTATAATTTTAACAGACCTAGTGAATACAAGTGATTCATTTAAATCAAATAAGGACTAGAAAGTTATGAATCACCTGACTATATTAGAAAATTTTAAACCAAAATTTAAAAGCAATACAACTATTAAAAAACTGAAGGTACAAAAATAATGTCACATGCAAAGATTGCTATATATATAATATAATCCACCAAAGTAAAACAGATAAGAAGATCTATAATGTCGTTAGAGAAATTAAAAATATTAATATTTAAATTAAAATAAAGAAATTATAATTTAAAAGTAGACCTACCTGAACCTAAAAAGTATGATTTGCACATGCATACCTTTCAATAAACTCACCAATGATATACCCGTTCTTGGAAGTAAAACATACCCATTTCAAAAAATAAATAAATGCTATTTTTGGAGAAACCACTTTATTGTTACCTTTTAAATATATGAATATTAAAATTAATAATAATAATAATAATAATCAAAATTATTTTAACTCACTAATAATTCAAGTGTAAGAGTTGTGCATAAAAAAAATCAAAATTTCACCTATTCAATTAACAAAATAATTATAAAAGTATGACAATAAATTTCTATTAATCCTACTCTTTCAATGTACTTGTTTACACAATAAAAAAACTAATGAAATTAATATTAAAAGTGTCAATTTACATTGAGATGTTTTCTATAATTCTTGATTAATTACATTTTTAAATTATATTTTGTATGTGGATGTATTTTGGACATCTTTCTAAACATCCTCTTATTAAGATTTAAAGAAATATTAATAATAACACAGAGTATTTGTTTTTAAATGGTTTATACAATTTTTAAAATAAATAAAGTGAAAAAATATAACAAAGGACATTCAAAATCAAGAAATTTGAGAAAATCTGTATAGATGCATCGAAGTTGTTGATGGACTCGGGCATCATTAACTGAATTTTGGTTATGATCCATAACAGGCTTCAAATACGTAAATACACGAGATTCTCCATAAGGAGCATCCTATATCGACTAATCATAATACAAAAAATTCCATACATCTATAAGAATCTCATCATTAATAACTCAAGATTATCTTCAAAACTAGATGAAATCAAACCGATGGCATGAGAAGAGTTCTCAATAATGTTCATCCAAATAAGCCCTCCCGTCTCTATAATCGATCATCAGACTAACACTTTTTCTAACAGCATCATATATAGGCTGAAAACCCTCTCTCTTTAAGGGATTCATAGGCATGGTACGAAAGGGAAAGAGGTCGTTCGCGCTCAAGAATACATGTCCTTCCCCTTTTGAAAATGAAAGGCATGTCTTTCGCGCTCGAGAATAGAGGTCTTCCCCTTTTGACAATGAAAGGCATCTCAGTAAATGGCAAGCAGAACTAGTCGCGAAGAATCGAAATATCTAGTATATCATGAATCGATCTTTTTCTCAACATTTTGAAAGGAGTGATTATCAGTATCACCCTAATGCACCACGAGCATATGACGGAACTGATGCCCTTGAATGGGGAATGAGTAGCAACGGGCAGTTTTCGATCAGGTCTGCCTATCAATTTCTGTTCTGTAAGTTCAAGAAACATCATAAATAAACTCCTAACACCGCACCAAATATAATCTCATAACCGGTTCTGATCGAGAATTCATTCTCCACACGATAAATTTAGACGCACAGAAACTCTTCCACATAGAATATATCTCAATCCATCCAAATGCTACAGACTGCAAACGATTAAACTATTTCGTCTTTGCAACATCTCCACTACTCATTTTGAAAGAAGAGCTTTGTGAAGACAAATAAGGTCTCGGATACCAAGACCCATGTTCTTTGAATCGCTTGACCTTATCCCTACTTACTAAATAAGAATTCAAACAATTTCCAAAGAAATTTACACAACAATCTCTCATATTCACCAAACACATCTAAAAATAACAAATAAAAACATCATATAAGTGATCATAAAAGCAAAAACACTCTTAGTTAGATCAAAGATTCCCTTAGAGATCATATTCCTTCTTCATATAGACAAACCTTCCATCACAAACAAAGTAATTTTAAATATTTTAATTTCTTAATTATTATATTGCAAAATATTGTATCTTAAATTAAAGTTTACATTTAAAAAACTTAGTATATCTAAACTTACAAATGAAAACTTCATCAGATTGGCAATATAATGGGGCTACTTCCTTTGCCTCTCTATAAACAAAAGCTAAAACCAAGGCTATTTAGATTAAGCCTGATAACTTGACAAATATTCTTAATCTTTCACATATAACCTTCTTGTCACAAAACTTAAAAAGAACTGTCAGATTGTATATGAAAGAAAAACTCTGATCCAGTGTTAATACTTACAATAAATGCACAGCACAATATATAAAGAGTAATTATAATAATATACTTCTAAAATGAGTGAGCAAATCATCTAGTCCAAAGTGAAGTTCACTTTCTATGGTCCAAAAGATTTATACAAAAGAAAAAGGTGAAAAGTTAAAAATGAAAAACCTGAGGAAATCGGTGTTAGTTAGGTTTGGGGGTGGATGGATCTGTTCCATCTGTTAGTTTGGGCTGGTCTGACCTAGCTGTTCTTCTCACATCATGAGGTGTTGCAAATGGCTTGACAGATGATCGGAGTGGCTCTGGTCCCTCTAAAACGATCCTCTTACATAACGCATCACAGTTGCTGATCACTTCAGTCAACCTTCCTTTTAGTTCCCCAAGTTCAATTTTCAGCACATGAACTGCAACGACAATGGCGTCATAATAGTAATAACCGTTTCAGCAAAATAAAACAAGAAATTTCAGCACTCACTCATTTTGGAGAGAAAAAACAGAGGGTTTCAATTTTAACTTCATGATTTTCCAACAAGGGTTTTTAAATAGACTCGTAGTTATCCTAAATTACATATATGCAGCTTGTATTACTAATCTTAGAAAATGGGGGTAGAAGATTTAAGTACACCATACTGACAAAATGAAATGCAATGCTTATTCTGTCAGAGGCAGGATAAGAGATTAAATCACCTTCTGACAGATGATGGGAAGCTGTCTTCATTGATGATACAGAATAATTGAAACGTTGAAGAAGTTTGACAGCCAAAGCATCTACAAGTTCTATCTTGTTTTCAATCTCTTCCTGTGAAAGAAAAATCAACTTTGATTTGAAAGACAGTGTCATTTGATTTCTTTACAAATTTGGGAATAAATAACTCCACCATGTGCCAAAGCAAGTTTCCAAGACCCAATCTAACAGAAGTAATTCAACACAACATATAAATCTGACTAACATAACCACATTATTTTGGATCAAAATTACGAAATGAGTCGATTATCTCCCTGCATTAGCTCCTTGTGCTAGAAAAAGTACATGAGAGACTTATAAAGTTAAAAAAATAAGTAGCATTATAGGTGACAACTCGTCAAGAAACCAGTTTGGGGAAAGAGTCACATTGCGAAGATTCGAGAACTATTAGAAGGAGACTCCCAAGGACGACCATACCATGCGACTCGAATGGGAGAGCCGCATGTGTAGGTATGGAAAACTCATTTTCGGCAAGAACCCTTGTCTTGAGATTTGGTGTAGCTGATGATGGGGAATTCATTAGTATCATCGAGAAGCTTATTATGGAGATTGAACTGAGCATCGAGAATAATGATGCAAAGAAAGCTTGGTAAAGAAATGCAAAAGCTCTAGTGGTGTCAAATATTAGAGTAGAAAGCTGAAAGGAGCAAAGTATTACAGTCCATACTAAACAAAAAAAG
The DNA here is from genome assembly GCF_907164915.1 of Impatiens glandulifera. NCBI lineage: Eukaryota > Viridiplantae > Streptophyta > Magnoliopsida > Ericales > Balsaminaceae > Impatiens > Impatiens glandulifera. The sequence continues at coordinate 12,364,025 of NC_061865.1, read as the reverse complement.
GAATCACTCTAAAGTATGTAAGTTCCTCTAGGATCTGCATCACATGCAAGCAAACATTTTGAGAATCCTATCTTAATATTCATATGAAGTAGTAAACTACAAAGTGCCTGATAACTTTGAATCTACATATTTTTAAAAGATGATCTATGTCCTAGTGTGTCCAATAAAATCTGAATCCTTGTGATGACAATGAGATCCATGGTGTAGGATTTTGATACATCTTAAGATTAAGAATAAGGTAATTGGGTTGTTAGGGGACTTTGCTTAATGTTAGTTGGTACTATTGGCCCTAAGCCAACCAAGATCCAAGAAGAAACACAAGTGGACGGCTGAGATGAAAAAAAGCAAAGAATGGGGATTGGATCTTGATTAGATGTTAGCCACAACAAATGTAGTTAGCAATGCAGCTGATTAGGCTTGGTTTGATACTTTTGTATCCAACTGATGAAATTTATGATGTATATTTTTACCTTTGGAGTTCAGCATGTTCAGCATCTCAATAAAATTTGTAAATCATCTCATTATTAATACAAGGATTTTCCTTTTCGCAAAAAAACAAAACATGATCTCCAAAGAATATAATATTAAGTTGCTAGATGGAATATATCCTTCTTGTTATTTTTCAGTATCTTAGATAGTATTTAACATTATCTTAAGAGGTGAGGCAATAGGTATGTATGAATTGATATTATGTCTCTCTTTCTCTCCTAGCCTTAGGGAATTCCCCTTCTCATTTATTGAACTTTGTTTTCTCATCCCCTCTATATATTTCGCCCTAAACGTTTTCTCACATATCAGATTTCATGAGAATATTCAGCTAATGTATGTGCATATATCATATAAAACATGCCTGTTTCTTGCTGATCTTCTGAGCCTTCTCTTCATGCCAGTTACGGTACATAGAAAAGAGATCCAATATCACCTTTGGATTTACTGTAAACAATTTGACAACATACTAATAGTTAATTTAGCTTTACAAGCATTCATTTCTTTAAAAAAACTTGGTTAAATGTGATGTCCAGTGAACAAACTACAATATTCTTATGATGAAATCCTATTTTTCAAGTGCCAAGAGTTGTTCCTAATAGACTAAAGGTCGCGAGGTTCGATTTCTACATAAAACGCCTTAAGTTGAAGTGAATGTTGTGGCGTTTAAAGATCCACCAGTTTTGTCTAAACTGAAACAATTAGAAAAATATCGAAAAACAAGACCTACCCATCGTGGTTGATGATGGTTTCCTCACTAGAATATCAGTCAAGCTCGTCTCTGTCGGTGTTACATCAAGAATAGGTTTTGCCTTGATTTGAAATTATAACATATCATAAGCTATTATAAACTGGAATAACAATGATGTAAGGTAAATTCATTAGGTGGGTGGGGAGAAATCTTACAATTTTGAGGGATCTAAGCTTCTCGAGAATGGGATCGACGCCTTGAATTCGTTCAGAAACTGTGGTGATTTCGTCTGGCGGATTCTTCATGCAAATCAGAAAACATAGTTAAAATTGGGAATCGATTACTCTATCATGTAGCTAAAAGATCATTACTGTATGTTGCAATTTTACCAGAGAGCCTGAGAGCGTAGATTCTGATGCACCCATTGAAATTTTAGAGAGGAGAAGTCAGAGATCGGCCGGTGATGAAAATGGTAAAGAGATTGTTTCTGGGTTTTCAATTTCTTCTGAATCTTCTTCAATTCTCCATCTTCTCCGGCTCAACTTCGTACTGGATCGATCGCCGTGCAAAGTTCAATCGGAAACTTCTGGTCGGAATTTCTTTTTTGTCTTCGCTCTCAAATTTTTATATATATATATATATATATTTATTTTTTGTGTCATTTTTCTCATTATTATTATTTTTTTTCAAAATCTTTTATTGTGAAAAATATTTCAATTTGTTTCAAATTTTATATGTTTATGAGATAAAAGTGACATCTTTTATTTTTCAAATTAAATTATTATTCATTTATAAATGATATTTTATATCTTAATGAACCACAAAAGTCATGGGTGACCATTGGTCTGATGCTTCGGACGAAATCATTTCATAGGGTCCTAGGGTGTGATGGGTGGTGTGTACAGGGGATCTTGCTTGCTACCAAAATTCAGAGTTGCTTCAACTTCCCTGCCTTGAGAGCCGCTATGAACTGACTTGACTTTCCGCTGATGCGTTACACATTCAGTTAGACAACTTTCCTTAAGCAGATAGGACACATCGCCATCAACCGACATACTCGTGAAGAAAAATTTATAATTATATATACAGTGATTTAGGATTCAAAATTGTGATGGACTTGAAAAAAAAATTAGGACGAGAACGAAAATAACAAGAAAATTTTGAATAAAATGAGTAGATAAATGTAAGTTTTACCATTTTTATAATAATTAAATAAACGAACGGTTATTATAATGAATTTTTTAAAGAAATTAGAGATAATGTCATATTTTCACCGTAATTTATTTTTCTAGGTTGACTTTAATCACCCAAGTCCTATATACCCTGTATATATGAACTATTTTTAAATGAGTAACACTTCATCTTGATGCTATAATCAAATTTCTAAAATTAATATTATATAACTTCAAATTAACCACTAAAGTCAAGAATAGTCAATGTTTCAACATGAATTTAGGTATGATAGTTGAGTTTTGGCTCGTGATAATTGTTTCAAAGTGATAATTGTTTCAAGATGATTTCAAGCCACATTAGTTTTAATAGATGTTGAAGATTTCTTTCGTAATAAGGTTACGAGTTTATCATTTTACTTGTGATATGTTAAGTTATGTTTTTTTTTGATAATTTCATTTACAATGTCTTAATTTGAAATGAGATCATGATGTCAGGCTAACTTTTTAAATAATAATAAAATGTTTTTAATATACGGGGACAATTAATTCTTTTATTTTTTAAACTTAATCAAATATAACTTTAGAGTTCTTCACATTTTATTCTTTCTATGTTTCTTATCTCTTGAAAACTATACTTTCAATTTGAATTTAAAACTATCTTGAAAAAAAAAAAAGAGTTAATAATATGACTAACAATAATAGTTTAAATTCGTTATAAGGATTTAAACCATAATCCATAGTAAGTTTATTGACAAATTAACCTAATACTTGGAAAATATATGTTTATAAGTTTTACAAAAAAAACTATAAAAAAGGAATATATTTTTTAGAGATTAAATATAACATGTTTAATTTATAATTTATAAAATTCAGTGTAGGTTTAAGTAGAATGATAAATATTATTAGTTTGTCTTTGAAGAAGATAATCATTGTCTCCTTTGCTTTAATAACTTACAAATAGAGACGAATGGACGCTTGGGCTGAGGTGGGCTTAAGCCCACCCAAGATTTTTATTTTTTATATATATATAAAGCATCAAATATAGAAAGAATAGACAATTAGCTGAATGTGTATATAAGGATGGCAATTTGAAACCGCCCCGCGAAAATCGAACCGAATTGCCCCGTTTGGGATGGTTTTTCCTCGAAACCGATCGAGAATGGGGCGGGGATGGTATTTGTGTCCCCCGCCCCGATCTTCCCCGATCCGCCCCGATCTTACCCACGATTATGCCCCGAACACTATAAATATAGTTAAATCATCAATATATTTATTTATTTACTATATTTTATAAGAATAATAAATTTACTTCTTTATAATAATTTAAAATTTCAACATATTACAATATATATTATATTAAAAAATCCATTTATATAATTTTATTGGATAATTTTATTATTTAAAAAATATATATTTTATTAATGGTGCCCCGCGGGGATTCCCCGAAACCGAAAAAAACCGAACGGGGCGGGAATGGTATTAAAAAAATCCCCGAAATAAAAATGGTGCGGGGATGGTAAATGCATTCCCCGCCCCGAACCGCCCCATTGCCATCCCTATGTGTATATAATAGAATTTAAGAGAGACCATTAATATTTATGTGAGATTTGAAGGTAAGTTTGTTTGATTTTTTGTTTTGATTGAATTTTATATAAAAAATTTATTTGATTTGATTTTCTTTTAAATTAGTTTTTAAAAATTTATTAATCATTTTACCTTTTAAATACATAAGATAAAAAAAATAAGATTATACATTTTAAATATATAAAATATAAAGATAAAATAAAAAATATTAAATAAAGAGTATCTTACTATTTTATGGTAAAAGAAATGATGAAATAAATAAAGTAAAATGTGAAAAATATTAAATTTTGGATAAAATTTCAAAAAAACAACTCTAATATGTTTTCATTATTATTATTAATAATATAAATAATATGTATATATATATATTTTAAAGTTTATTTGATTATAATTATTTAGATGATAATTTTTAGGTAATTTTTTATCTTTTAAAATTGTGTTTATTTGTTTTATGTTTAAATAATATTTATAATAAATAACTAATTTAAAAAAATAATTAACATCATGTATATTCTTACAAGACATGCATATACCAATATTTTAAAAATAATAATAATATCAATATTTTACAACCCTCTAATGATGCGATGATATTTTTAAATATCATTTTTTTTAAGCTAATTCAACAATAAAAAAAAAATACTTAATTTTATTTTAAGCCCACCCTACCTATATTTTCTGGTCCGTCTTACAATAATACTTTAAAACTTTATACAAATATATTTCTTAGTTATTAAACAACATAAATATAAATAAAACATAAATTTATGTTTTTAGTTGACTAAGATATTACATTCTCTTAAAAGAATCAATTTTAAATTAGGTTAAAACACTTTTTATTTTTTATTCTAGATAAATAAAAGAAGTTCTCTTCATTGTATAACTTGTAATTGAACACAAAATAAAATAAATAAATGTCACAAAATAATTTAAATAATGAACATGTTGATTTGTTACTTACTTTTCGTAATTTAGTAAAATTTAGAAATATTTTAAACACAGTACATCAACATCTCCCATATAATTTAGTCGGTTAAGATATTTAACTCTCAAAAAAATAATCAGAATTAATTTTCGATAACAAAATTCCTTAGAACACTTCCATATTCGTTATTCATTTCAATAAGATTAGTATTTGAAAATAAAATAAAAACAACATCATTAAATCAAAAGGTTCAAATAATAAACATGTTAACATATTTTGTGCTCAACTAAAAAGACTACATGTATTAAATCTTGACTATTTAAAGTTCTGGCATAAAAAAAAAAAAAAATCTTGATTTACTACTTTATTGAGAATAATACTTTAACATAAAAATAATAATGTCATTATTTCAATAATTCAAATATTGAATATGTTTATAAATAGCAAATTGTTTTTCCCACCCCTCCCATATTCTCGCCCCCCATCTCACTCTTTAATTAATTCAAAAATTATTTATTTATCCCTATTAATTATATATATTTACTTTTCATCTTATTTATTTTACTTATTTTATTTTATTTAATTATTAAGTTTTTTTTATCATGAAATATAATTAATTAATTAATTTTTAATATTTAATATTTTTTCTATTTAAAAGATAAAAAAACTAAAAGATATATAATTAATTTTAAATATTATATATTAATAATAAAATTATAATAAATTAATTAAAATAAAATAATAATTTTATATAAAATAAATATTTTAAAAAGTTAAATATGAAATATTTTAATAAAAAATATTATTAAAAATATTATGCAAATGTTATCGTTTATATTATTAAGTAAAACATTATATTTAATTTGACTAATTATTAATATATAATATATTAAAGACTTTATCTTATTTATTTGTTAAATAATTTTATTTATAAAAAAAATTAATTTTTATAAGTATTTTAATATATATATATAATTAATATAATAAAATATTAAATATTTATATTTTATTAAATTAGTACACATTTCAATATTTAATATATTTTAAATAATTATAATAAAAAAAATAATATTTTGTATTTTTAATTAAATAAATAAAGTTAAAAAAACATATTAAAAACTAATTAATTAATTATATTTAATAAAAAAAATTTAATAATTAAAAAAAATAAAATAAGTAAATAAAATAAAATAAGAAAGATAAATATATAAAAATGATAGGATAAATAAGTAATTTGTGAGTTAATTGAGGAGCGAAGACGGGGTGGAAATATGAGAGGGGTATAGATAACTTGTTGTATCTCTCTTCTGTAGAAGATAAAATAATAATGTCATTATCTCAAGAATTCAAATAATGAACATGTTTATAGATAACTTTTTAAATTAGTAGCATATCTCTCCGTTGTAGTCTAGTTGGTTAGGATATTCGGCTCTCACCCGAAAGACCCGGGTTCAATTCCCGGCAACGGAAAATATCATTTTATATAAGGATCAATTTTATAGTTGGCCAATTTTGAAAAAATTTGATGATATGAGGATTGGTTCTTGTCGGAAAATATCATTTTATATAAGGATCAATTTTATAGTTGGCCAATTTTGAAAAAATTTGATGATATGAGGATTGGTTCTTGTCCTTCGTCTTGGTCGGGATCAATTTTATAGTTGGTCAAGGTCGGTTGATGTCATATGAGCATCTCTCTGTTGTAGTTTAGTTGGTTAGGATATTCGGCTCTCACCCGAAAGACCCAGGGTTAGATTCCATAAAATATTTCTATAAAATGAATGACAATTTACAATGAGTTGGACTCCTAAAGTATTATTGAAGCTTTGAACAAGGTTTTTTAAAAATTAAAAAAAGAAGCGTCCAATTTTTTTATTGGCGTATGTTGAAGAAGATTGATTGATGATATGAGGCTTGGTTCTTGTCCTTCGTCTTGGTCGGGATCAATTTTATAGTTGGCCAAGGTCAGTTAATGTCCTAGAAGCATCTCTCCGTTGTAGTCTAGTTGGTTAGGATATTCGGCTTTCACCTGAAAGATCAGAGTTTGATTCCCGACATCGGAAATTAATATTTGTAAAATGAATGACAGTTTAGAATAGGTTGGACTCCCAGAGTATTATTGAAGCTTTAGGATAAGACAAAACCGAATTTAGAAGCTTTGAGCAAGGTTTCTTAAAAACAAAAAAAAAAGTTTGCAATGTTTGTAGTGGCGGATGTTGAAGAAGATTGATTTATGATATGAGCCTTGGTTCTTGTCGTGCGTCTTGGTTGGTGATCATTTTTATTGGCCAAGATCGGTTGATGTCTTAGGTCGGTTCAAATTCGACAAAAACATTAATGGTCTTGTCACTTGCTCGACCGAATTATATTCTTTCGAAGAATAGGACGAGCTATAAATGTAAGGGAAATGATCACACTACTACGGTGATCATTTCACTTCTTTGAGTAATGATGAAGTTGGACTTCATCATTATTAAAGACGACTTTTCTTATTTGTGCAACGAGAGGAACAATATGAAGTCGGTTCACCGACGCATGTTGGGCCTGGTCCATGAAGTTCTGTCATCGTTCCATGTCTTGGCAGTTAGTTTGGGAGCCAGTTTGGGCGTTAACGTTCTTGACACGCTCTGATTGGTCCATGCATATTAGGTCTTGTTTGATTTGGACCAAACAACTTTGGTCCGTTTATTTTTTTTATTATCTACAAAATAAAAAAGTCAATTAATAAACATAACATTTATTTTTGACTATTTTATTTATTTATTTTGTGTATTGTAGGGTTTTATTTTTCGATAAATGATACAACATTTTTTCTAAATAATTATTTAATTCAATATCTAAATTTTAATTAGTTTGAGATTAGTAATACAACATCTTTCCTAAATAATTATTTAATTTATTTGGTATTTACTTTAATTAGTTTAGGACAAAAAATACAATATTTTCCCTAAATAGTTATTTAATTTATTTTTGGTCTTTATTTTAACTATTTTTTTAATAAATAGATATATTCCCTAAATAATTACTTAAATTATTTTTAAATCTCTTAATGTGTTTATAGAAAACTATTTTAACTACTTGGATCATATAAAAGTTTTTATAAATTGGATGCATAAAATTGTAGTATATATAATGGTTGAATTTCTTAAAATTACTTTCTATAATATAACATGTTTAATTTCTTATTTATAAAAATCAATGTCGTGTAATAGAATGATAAACATGATTAGTTGGTCTTTCAAGAAGATAATCATTGTCTCCTTTGCTTTAATGACTTATAATGATTTCTTAATTATTAAACATCATAAATATAAATAAAATTATGTTGATTTTAGTTTAGTTGATTAAGATATTCTATTCTTTTAAAAAAACTTTAAATTTTAGTTAAAACATTTCTTATTTTTATTTTTGATTCTAGATAAATAAAACAAGTTCTCTAAATTGAATATTATTCAACTAGAATAGAAACTCTTTAAATTAATATTCGATAAATTAATAAATTTTTTAAAATAATAAATTTGTTCGGTCCCAACTTAAGCCAATGTAAAAAAAATGAAAAACTCGATAAAATGATAAAATAATATTTTTTCGGGAGATCCCTTTATAATTTTTAGCCTCAAGAAATCATAAATTAATAATTCATAGAAATTAAAAACATATATATTACATTCCATTGAAATATGATTCAATAATTGTGGTTTCTTTTAAAATTCAAGTCTGTTTGGAGTTCATCTATTATAACTTTTCTTATTGCATTCTAATAACTCATGTGTTGTATTTTGTATTATACTTCAAAAGTCATTAATAGTGCTAAATTTGGACTCCCAATGTTCGCTGCAACGTAATTTTAAGAGACAAAAACTAATTTGCCTTTTTGTTTGATATTTATAATTAATTATTTTATACGGATATATAAATTATACGTTGTATCTATAAATTAATAAAATTTTCCGATCTCGACATTATTAATTTAAAGAGTTTCCATTGTACTTGAACATAAAATAAAATAAATGTCATTAACAGGATCATTTAAATAGTGTAATTTTATTAAGATATTTGACTTTCATATAAAATAATTAAAATTGATTTTCGACAACAAAATTCTCTAAAACACTTCCATATACAACAACGATGCTCTCTGTTATTAATTTCAATAAGATTAGAATTTGAAAATAAAATAAAAACAATATCATTAAATCAAAAAATTCAAATAATAAACATGTTAACATATGTTTTACATGTAACTTAATTAGTAAAAGCAGAAGTAGACAAATAAATTAATTAATATTTTGGACATATAACATCTAGTTTATTGTTTATTAGGGGAAGTTTGACGAAATGACCTTAAATAATGACATATTTGCATATGTGGTCACCCGATAATTTTTATTGCTATGGTGGTCACTTTATTTTTTTTGACGAAATACTCTTATCGCGTAACGCGAAAGCCTTTCGCGTTTCGCGAAGAGAAGAGGGTTACATATAAATACTCTATTTTTTTCATTTCGTTATTTTTCTGTCTCTCTCTTCTCTTTCTACTCCGCGTTCTCTCTCTCGCGACGGCCACTGGCGACGGCGACGATGAAACCCTAAACGAACACATCATACAGATCGACGACCAAAATCCATTATAATATTATTTGTTCATTTTATTGATCATCCTACTAATCGATTCATGTTCTTATTTCGTTCATCTTCAAACCCTAATCTCTAAACAATGATGTTGTTCTTAATGTTCATCTTGTTCATATTGGTTGATCAAATTCATTCTTCATATTAATAATATTGATATTTGCATATTGATGTTTAGGGAAGATTTATGTTCACGATGGAATGTTCCTTCGCGATGGGGCAAGATTTGTTGGTTGATGTTATGAATCGGTTGTTCATTTTTTCGATGATGATATTTGCAGATGATGCTCTGAATCGGTTCTGTTTCAGGGAAGATTCGTGTGATCTCGCGAAGCAGCACGGTCGTCACTCGAAGCGGCATCGCGTTACGCGAAAGCCCATCGTGTTACGCGAAGCGGCATAGTGGTCACACGAATCATCATCGCGTTACGTAAAGCGACACGGTCTTCACGCGAAGTCCCATCGCGTTATGCGAAGCGGCACGGTGGTCACGCGAAGCGGCACAATCGTCACGCGAAGGGCAGGCGTACGTGCTATGGAGGAGTTATACTTAGATTTGTGTAAAACACCAAATTCGATTCCTATTGTTTTTCAGCTGAATGAAGAATGTTTTTTTTTTTTTTTTGATTAAAGAATCTGTTATATGCTCATATTGAGGCCTATTTGTCTGTCTTGCCTTATCAGTTAAGTTTCTAACTATGATTGAGACTTTTGCTAAGGTTTACTTAGTATTTAAAGGTTTTAATTTGGATAGGTTTAGGATTATGCTGAATATTATGGACAAACATTGTATCCTCAAATCTATCAATCTTTTCTCTACTATGTTTTCGTCTTAGTCTATAGGTGTAAATCTCAATCGATTTGAGATTAATTTTAAATAAACTAATTTTCGAATTAAGAATCTATAACTTATAGTAATTAAGGTTATTTGAAAACAACAAGGCCTTATAAATTACTCAAAAAATAATTGTCATAAAGAACCAAATTAATGATAATCCAACAATTGAATAATCATCCACTAAAACTAGTGAAAAAGATACAATAGGTGTATTATTAATCACCTTAAACAGTTGCATTTCTAGGCAATCTTAGAACATCAAAAGATGCAAAAAACATTGAACAACGAAAACTTCCAATACAATCTGAGTCAGAAGGTAAAACAAAACGCTCAAAGGATGGCCCTTCGCTACAAGGGATGACCTTTCGCGTGACTACAGTGCCGCTTCGCGTAACGCGATGGGACTTCGCGTGAAGACCGTGCCGATTTGCATGACTACCGTGCCTCTTCGCGTGACGACCGTTCTGCTTCGTGTGACCACCGTGCCACTTCACGTAACGCGATGGGTCTTCGCGTAATGCGATGCCGCTTCGCGTGACCACTGTGTCGCTTCGTGAGATCACACAAATCTTTCCTGAAACAATTCAAAGCATCATCTACAAATATCATCATCGGAAAAATGAACAATCGATTCATAACATCAACCAACAAATCTGGCCCCATCGCGAAGGGACATTCCATCATGAACATGAATCTTCCCTGAGCATCAATATGCAAATATCAATATTATCAATATGAAGAATGAATTTGATCTAGCAATATGAACAAAATGAACAAAATATCAACAAAATGAACATTAAGAACAACCTCATGGTTTAGGATTTAGGGATTGAAGATGAACGAAATAAGAACATAAATCGATTAGCAGGATGAACAAATAATATTATAACGAATTTTGGTCGCCGATCTGTATGATGTGTTCGTTTAAGGTTTCGCCGTCGCCGGTGGTCGTCGCAAGAGAGAGAACGCGAAGTAGAGAGAGAAAGAAAAATAACGAAATGAAAAAAATTAGAGTATTTATATGAAACCATATTCCCTTCGCGAAACGCGAAGGGCTTTCGCGTTACGCGATAATGGTATTTTCGTTCAAAAAAAATTAAAATGACCACCAGAGCAATAAAAATTATCGGATGACCACAAATACAAATATGTCATTCTTTAGGGTCATTTTGTCAAATTTCCCGTTTATTTGACTCTCAACTAAAAACACTACATATATTAATTATTTGACTATTTAAAGTTCTGACCTAATAATTTTTTTAACTATCTTACTCATCTAATTCATTGAGAATAATAATTTAACATAAAAAATAATAGTATAATTATCTCAAGATTTCAAATAATGATCATGTTTAGAGATAACTTAGTAAAGAAGATAAATAATTAAATGTTTTACATCGTAGCATTTCTTTGTTGTAGTATAGTTGATTAGGATATTTGGCTATCACCCGAAAGATTTGAGTTTGATTCCCAACAATTAAAATTTATGTTTATAAAATGAATGACAATTTACAATGAATTGGACTCCTAGAGTTTTATCGAAGCTTTAGGATGAGTCAAAACCAAACTTAAAAGCTTTGAACAAGGTTTCTTAAAAATTTAAAAAAAAAACTTGCATTTTTTAGTGACGGATGTTGAAGAAGATTGATTGATGATATGAGGATTGATTCTTGGTCGGGGATCATTTTTATAGCTGGCAAAGGTCGGTTGTTGTCCTAGATCAGTTCGAATTCGGACCAATTGCCCGACTGAATTATATCCTTTCGGAGCATAAAACGATTATAGGGGAAGTGATCATTTCCCTTCTTCAACATTTCGTTTTGAATGAGTAACGATGAATTGGACTTCATTATTATTCAAGTAAGTCGACTATTCTTATATGTGCGCCGCGAGGAACCAGTTGGGTCACCAACGCGTGTGGGCGCGGTCATGGAGTTCCATCAGGTTCCATGTCTTGAGACTCTTGACCAGTTTGGGCATTAGCATCCTTAACACGCTTTTATTGGTCAATAATGTATATTAGACCTTGTTTCATTTGGGCCAAACAGTTTTGACCCTGTTTGCTTTTATTTATTTATTATATACAAAATTAATTTATAGACATAAAATTTGTTTTTACCTATTTTATTTATTTGTATTTTAGGGCTTTATTCTTAATTATTTTTAATAAATCGATACAACATTTCTCTAAATAATTATTTAATTTGTTTAAGTCCTAAATTTTAATTAATTTGATATTATTTAATACAACATCTTTTCAAACAATTATTTAATTTATTTTGACCTTTATTTTAATTATTTTGGAATAAATAGATACAATATTTTTTTAAAATAATTATTTAATTTATTTTTGTTTTTATTCTAATTATTTTTGGATAAATGAATAAAATATTTTTCTTAAATAATTACTTAAATTATTTTTAAATCTCTTCATGAATTATTTAAAAGTTTTCTCTAAATTAGGTGAGTCAGATTTTAATATATATATAAGTGTTATAATTTTTTTTTTATGAAAAATGATTTGACTAAGGAATGAGCACAATTTAATTTGATGTAAAAATAACATATTTTTACTATCTTCTCTTTCTTCCATCTTTATTTTTTTTTTATTTTTTTTTTTAAATAACAAATTTTTACTTTCTTCTCTCCTCACTCTTTATATTTTTTCATTTTTTTCAATCAGATATATAGTAATATAGTAACACTTAATTTTCTATCCCTATCTCAATCAGATATATAGTAATATAGTAACACTTAATTTTCTATCCCTATCTCTTCTTTTTTTTTATATCACTTTCTATACTTTACATTTTTTTAGAGATTAAAATATAGCATGTTTAATTTATTGTTTATAAAAATCAATGTGTTTTAAGTAAATGATAAACATGATTAGCTGGTCTTTCAAGAAGATAATTATATTTTCAAGATGTTCCATACCTTACCAATATCATATATTTTTATGCATTAATATTATCATAGAAAATATATTATGGACTTAAATGTTATTTATATCCTCAATAAGCTTCATTGCTTGAAAATATATTTTTATCAAAGTCAATTAAATAAAATTTCATTCTTCCTAACATGATAGAATAGTATAAATTATGAGGTTGTCTCCTTTGCTTTAATAACTTCTTTAGTGGATTTTTTTTAAATCATTTTTATTTCTGTATTTATATTTTAAAACAAATCTTTTTTTTCTTTATTTTTTTTGTTAATTTATTACTTAATTTTCGTAATTTAATAAAATTTAATTAATATTTTAGACACAAAATATCAACACTGTAATTTAGTTGGTTAAGAATTAAGATATTGATGGTTCCCTTCAATAAGAGTAAGAGTAGTATTTGAAAATAAAATAAAACAATCTCATTTATTCAAAAGATTCAAATAATAAACATATTAACATATGTAACTTAATAAAAGTAGACAAATAAATTAATATTTTGGACACATAATAACGCATTTATAGGGTTATGATATAAATAAGCTAAATGATGAATAGCTATATGCAAGATAGAAAGCGTGATTGAAGTCAATGATTGTTTGATATGAATAATCTAAATAAATTATTGACTATGTAATACTTTGTTCTAAATAATAAAACAATTATCTAGATTATTTACTTCAATGAGAATAATACTTGAAAAAGAAAAAAATAACTGTCATCAGCTCAAAATTCAAATAATGAACATGTTGATAAATAACTTAGTAAAACATATAAATAATTAAATGTTTTAAACTCATAACATCTCCGTTATAGTTTACTTGGTAAGGATATTCAACTCTCACCCGAAAGATCTCGGTTTGATTCCGGAAATGAATTATTTTTATACTAATATAAATTCAAACCAAACCTATTAACATATGTAACTTGATAAAAATAGACAAATAAATGTAACTTAATAAAAGTAGACAAATAAATTAATATTTTGGACACATAATAATAGTTTAGTTGCTTATGATATTTATGATATGAATAAGCTAAATAAATTATTGACTATTTAATGCTTTCATCTAAATAATAAAACAACTATCTTGATTATTAACTTCAATGAGAATAATTTAACCCAAAAAATATATCATAGCTCAAAATTCAAATAATGAATATGTTTATAGTTAATTTAATAAAACAGTCAAATAATCAAATGTTTTAAACTCATAACATCTCCGTTGTAGTCTAGTTGGTCAGGATATTCGGCTCTCACCCGAAAGACCCGGGTTCGATTCCCGGCAACGGAATTTATTTTTATATATATATTCAAACCAAACATACCCTAATATATTTTAGCGGCAACTTTTGTTTTTTTTTCGTGCCAGCTGTCACATTTGTAAATAGCAAGCGCACAGCGCGCGTCGTCATTCAACTTTACCGGGAAGGGTAATTTCGTCATTTACTTCTTTTCTGCAACGTCCGATGACAGTTATGATCTAGAGAGAGAAAGGGACGAAGGAAGAAGACGACGTCTTGAAGCGGATGAAGATCTATAATCATCCGATTGAATGAATTTAACATGCTAAAGTTGTTTCAAAACCTTTGAATTTGTTTCATATCGTGAGAAATTGCAGGCGATGACGACTTTGTTGGCACCGTCGAAGAGGTACGCTGCCGGAGGATTGCTCGGACTGGCATTGCATCAGGCTCAGCTTCATCAAACTCATCCTCTTCATCCGCTTGACATGATCTCTAATGAGGAAGATGAGGAGCCCGTCAAAACTAGTGATTCTCTATCTGACGGTTCTGATCTTTGGGTCCATGAGAATTTCGGCCTCCTTCGTCCTGTTTTCAGGTCTTTATCTTCTAATAATTAAGATTCAGCTATTAATTTGGGAAATTTGAATGAAATGCGCTGGTCACAATTGATCAAATGACCGTTTCAATACTTTTTTTATGAAATTATCCCGTCGTGTAACGCGAAAGGCATCACGCGAAAGGAAAGCCCGTGAAATCGTCACACAAAGGGCACGATCGTCACGCGAAAGACAAGGCACGATCGTTCTGGACTTTTCACAGGATTTTTCTTCGTATTTTTGCGTGTTCTGGACTTTTCACAGGGTTTTTCTTCGTATTTTCGCGTTACGGGGACGGGTACTTTCGTTAAAATATTTTGAAGCAGTCATCTGCCCAACTAAAACCAAACCGGCACATTTAAGGGACTTTTTAGGGTCATTTCGTCAAATTTCCCATTAATTTAAGAGAAAAATCATTGAACTTGATTTTTTAATTCCAGTTTATTATTGCAGCATGTAATTACAGTCATGTAGGATATGGGAATCACTCAATTATAGTTCTATTGCAAAATTGTATCCCTTTAGTATTATTTTTAATTTCATTTGTTTTATGAACAGAATTCTCGAAATTCCGAGTAAATCATGGCCAGGACTTGAGGAAACAGCACAAGCATCTCCTGCTAAGCGTTATGTAGAAGGGGTATGAACTGGATTACAATTTACAATGCTTTGTTCTTTAGCTTTTAGTCAGTTTCAACTTTCAACCTCTAGGTGAATGAATGACATTTCTTGAACAATGAAGTATTCAAAGTATTTGTTCATCTTCTTTATGTGAAACAGTTCTTGAGTATACTCTCAGAAGAGAGTAATGATACTTCTCAAGAGATGAAAGACACGGAACTTGAACTATTAAAAGCGTTAGAGGCTATGTCGGAAACTATGGAGAAAACAAGAGATGTGCAATCTGAGTTGGAGAGACATCAAGAGTATAAAAATGACTGTCAGCAGAAATATAGAACCAACCAAGAATGTAGCTCTGATGAAGGACATGGAGTTTTGAAAGGTAATGATATTAGTTCAAACTGTGAGATGGTTAGAACTGAAGAGGCAGGCAGTCAATCCAGTAAAGGGGATGAAAAATCTCTACAGGAGGCAAATCAGCCGAGTCGCCAAAGGAAAGTGACTGTTCTATATGAGCTTCTATCTGCTTGTCTTGCCCCTACAGCAGATGAAGATAAAAACAGTACAGGGCATGAAAGGGGCTACGATTCTCGACATCGAGTTGCATTGCGGCTATTAGCATCATGGTTCCAGATCAAGCTGAATACAATGGTTTGTTAATCTTCCAAGTTCTAATGCAATTGGTTTTAGATAATTAGCCATATTTTAGAAATCCAGAAGCTCCTGATAACTGCTTTACTCTTACTACAAAAAGCAAGGAACCGATGGTTGTTTTTCCGGCACTTACTGGATATTCAATGAAAAGACCTCAAAACATTTCGATTACATCCCCTATCATATCCAAATATATCTCCATGTGTGATGGAGATAGAAGCTTTATGCATTAGTATCTGTTTTTTTAATTTAGTAGAGTATGTTGCATATGTTAATCTTAAATCAAGTGAGAATAGTACCTGTAGTTGCTAGCTCCTTGACTGTTACTTGACTTATATTAGAGTACCATGATAGATTCCATGAGCAAGAAATTACACTCATTTTGTATTAAAAAAACCTTGTTTATTTGAAAAAAATTATAGTTCTTTGGATTTCCTCATTTTGTTCGGTTCATTTGGGTGAATTGACAAGCCAAAGTATTTGATATTTTAGAATGTTCTAAAAAAGAAAATAAGGGTATTTTGTTATTTTAGCTGATGATTTCATGTAATTAGTGATTGATGATGGGATATTATAAATCACATCAAACAAGCCCTCAAGTATCCGAAAGAGATTTTTTTTCCTTGTCATGTAGGAAGCTATCCAGACAATGATTGCTTTCTCAGCAATGGCTTTATCGGAAGAGAATGGAAAAGATGAAGAGGGATCATCAGAAGACACTTGGAAGAAATGGAAGCATGGGGGTATAGTAGGTGCAGCTGCAATAACTGGTGGCACTTTATTGGCAATTACTGGTGGTATGATCATTTGTAAATATACTGTTTGTACTAAAAATAATCATAGGATTTGACAACATTTATCAAAATGTTCCTGATGAAGTGTTAATAATATCTAACCCAATTTTGATATTTTGTTCTGTGAAGGCTTAGCTGCACCAGCTATTGCTGCTGGTTTAAATGCTTTAGCCCCTACATTGGGATTTATCATTCCCGTGGTAGGAGCAAGTGGGTTTGCAGCAGCTGCAAGTGCTGCAGGAACAGTTGCTGGTTCTGTTGCAGTGGCGGCATCATTTGGGGGTGTGTACATAATTAAATTTATAGTTTACAAATTTTTTATCCTTTTTTTGATTGAATATCATTATCTCCAATTTTATATGGTACACAAGCTGGAAATGCATATAGTAGTAGTGTTATACTTATTGTAAAAGTAAGCAATGCAAAGACTTTTGCTGAACATGCATTTTTCAAGTTTCTATTCCTTTTGCTTTGACATGATTAAATTATTTTCATACAAAAACTAGCTGCTGGAGCTGGACTTACCGGGACTAAAATGGCTAGGAGAATTGGAAGTGTTGATGAATTTGAGTTCAAAGTCATTGGAGAGAACGAGAACCAAGGGGTAAAGTTTTAGCATCTTATTTTTAAGCAAAAACTTAGCATGTATTTTGTTAATAAGGCTTCCCATTAAATGAGTGAATCAGTTTTTTAATTTCAACACTAATGAGTCTTCTCTTACAGAGACTTGCGGTTGAGATTGTTATCTCAGGGTTTGTTTTTAAGGAGGAGGACTTCGTAAAGCCTTGGGAAGGACAAAATGATAGGCTGGAAAGGTGTGTCGTTTTTTTGCCACCTTACCTCATGTTGAAAGCTTTGTTTTTGATGAACAAACCTCGTGTTGGAAAGCTCTTATTGTGTTTTTATGGATTTTTCTTTTCTAAATATAATCTGTGATTTCTATGAAAATCCATCCACATAATTCTTCTTTTGGAAATAACAGAAAATTCCAATAGGCAATAGTACCATATCAAACGCGAAAGTTCTATCTACTATAATTCGAAAGTAAACCAAGTACTCTACAAATCATGACATGTGTAGTCATGAATTCGAAATAAAAGACATCATGTGTTAGGGGTGCTCATTTGAGAAAAGTGTAAAAAGGAATCACTTCCTGGCATCATTTCCTTCTTCTTGAATTCGTTTTTTGGTTCATCCCCTTAATCAAGTGCGAATATATGTTAGAGCTCAGGTGGCTTCATAAATGTGACATTACCACATAATTTCTAATTTTTTTCAATGTAATTCACTATTTGTTTTTCTAATTTTCAAAAAAAAAAAATGGTAAAACTCACCTTCAATCACTCGTTTAATTCATATTTTTCCTTTTATTTTCTTAAATCCACCCCAATTATTTTTCAAATCCATTCCAACTCTAATTCCTGGATTCGTCGCTGCCCTTAATGGATTCAGTTAACGTTTGCAGATATGCTAATATTCCATTCTTGCAGATTGAAAACAATAGGTTGAAACTGAAAGTCATTATGTGCATTATCATTATTGCTTTTGATGTGAAGGTTGGGGGCTTGTTTGATCTAATATTTAAAATCTTATAAAGAATAAAGTAAGGATATTTTAGTTGATGATTTGAAAAAATTAAAGGATAAATTTAATCTTCTTTTTGAAGTACCTTGAGTTCTTTTGCTTATGTTTATGTCAATGTTATTTGTTTTATTTTGAACAAAAAGCATGAATAGTAAGTAGTAGCAAGAGCTGCATGTCTTCCTCCAAAAGGATCAAGCCTTCTATTTGTAATGATCTCCAAAATGAGCAAGTAATTTGATCACTAATTTGTGACTTTCGTAATGATCTCAAATTTCTGTTTTCTTCAAAATTTTAATCACTACGAAAGTCGATGCAAAACTACATATTCCATGGGAACAACCCTTTTTAGATTCTGCAAGTCAAAAAGAGGAAGACTGTATTTACTTTTTTTCCATGGAAAAGTTCATGCTTGCATATACAAAACCGTCACAAATTAAGACTTGTAACTTGAATTGACTTCTTACACACAAACAACTATCCAAGAGGAAGGAAGAAAGAAGGGATGATGCACAAGCGTGGAAAGCTGAAAGACAAAAGATTGTCTTATTTCCTTTATTCAATGCTGTGAAAGTTAACTGCGGTTGAAACTTGCATCGTTCATGTTCCTAGGAAGACAATTTGTTGTGATCATACTTCTTATATATACTCTTAATTCTTCTTTTTTTAGGTATGCACTACAATGGGAGTCTGAGAATCTGATTGCTGTAAGCACTGCCATTCAGGACTGGCTCACTTCAAGTACATGATCTGGATCTCATATCTTCAGTTGCTTGTTTTCGATTTCTCTTTTCAAGAGAACCACTTCTCTCAAAAATCACTTTTACCAGATGATGTCATTTTTCCTGGCAACATTCTATTTAATATTTTCAAATTTAAACTCTACTTTCAAAAATCCAAAATCAAAGAAGCTCTATGTTTTCCAAAAGGATATGATAATTCAATATTTTTCGTTGTTATATTCTGCAGATGTAGCATTAGGGTTGATGAGGCAAGGAGCCATGATGACAGTATTAAGCTCACTTGTGACAGCATTGGCATGGCCAGCAACACTCCTAGCTGCTACAGACTTCATCGACAGCAAATGGACGATTTCTTTGGACAGGTTTATGATGAAAAGAAATATATGTTGGAAATCTACTCTGTTGAAATAATCATGCATCACATTCATCAGCCGGGTCTTGGTTGGACAATAAAACATTGATAAAGTTTCTTGGAAACATTTTCTTTGTCAAAGTATCGCATCAGGATGCTGGTTAAGATGAGATAATGTTTAAGAACATAACTTATTTGTAGCTGTTTTCTCGTCCAAATTCAGACCTTGATCCAACTCCAGAAAGTGTTTCCAAATGGGAACACTTGACTTTTTCATGTTCAAGAAATGGAAGCATAAAGATCCTATCTTTTTGAAACAATTTTCTGCCTTAGTTTGCATTGGCACAATTTCTTGGTCATCCTTGTTTTATGATATGATTATCAAGGAGTACTCTCATTCATTAACTAATTATTTAAACAAAACCTACAGGCAGATATTTTTTCATGTTTTTTCTTTCTTCTGTTTCCAGTTTCCATTGATTTCTGGAAATCTTGTGTGTATTTTGCTGTAATAGTTTCTGCAGAAGATGCGACATTCGCGTTACTGTAGCTGTAATGAGATTTTTGTGTGCAGGTCTGATAAGGCGGGAAAACTGCTAGCAGAAGTATTGATGAAAGGATTACAAGGAGATAGGTAGATGAGGTCTCTTCCTTGTGTAATTGTGCATATTAACTGCCACTGCTGATAAAATGTTTTAGGCCTGTGACCCTTATAGGTTTTTCACTCGGAGCTCGAGTTATCTTCAAATGTCTCCAATTCTTGGCTGAATCTGGACAAGAGGGTAACAACAACCGAAAACTATGGACCCTCACTTTTTTGTTCTTTTTCTGTTTGCCCAGAGAATAATTTGATGATCTTTGCAGCTGACCTTGTTGAAAGAGTTGTTCTTCTTGGGGCACCTATTTCTTTTAGAGATGAAAATTGGTCATCAGCTAGACAGGTTGTGGCTGGGAGATTTGTGAATTGTTTCTCGACAGATGATTGGATGCTTGGGATAGCGTTTCGTGCCAGCTTGCTTACTCAAGGATTGGCTGGAATTCAACCTGTAGAGGTCCCTGGAATTGAAAATGTAAGTCAGTTTATTATTAATAATGAAACATATACATAATTATGATTTTGTTTTTGTATTGTGAAGGTGAATGTAACAGATCTGGTAGAGGGTCATTCTTCTTATCTATGGGCTACGAAACAGATAATAGAACGGCTTGAATTGGATTCGTGTTACCCAGTAACCGGAAGCCTCGTTAAAGCTGTTGAACCGGTAGGAGGTTAATTTAATCTAGATTTCGAATGACAGTTGAGTAAATTAATCTGTTTTATTCACATTGTATTATTGTCACTTGTACCCCATAATCATAATAATTCCTTGGAGGTATATGAGGAGCATGTAGGGTGCTCAATTAATCCATTCTTTTTTAATTTATACAATAGAAAGGAAAAAAAATGAGAAATGAAGAATGGTTCAGATAGAAAGAAAGAAGCAATAATATATAATAGTGAGTAATAATGAGAGTGAAAGTGGGCACACTTTCTGGAAATATACCCCTCTATTGGCTCCTACAACTGTCTGTACTAATATGTTTGTTCCTCCAATTTAATAGAGAAAAAAAAATGGAAAATTATAACTGATATGGGTTTGTGTGTAAATAAGTTTGTTATAATGTTAATGAAGAAGTCTTATAAGTTAGTTCAAATGGTAAAATAGACAAATTCAAGTTTAAGTTTTTCTATATGCTTATGTCTCAAGTTCAATTTACTGAATGATATGGATACGGGGGAATTTGACGAAATAACCCTCATAAGAGGGTTATTTCCAAATTTAGCATAGGCCAAATAATTTTTTCAAATTTAACCTTTTGCCCATGAGAAAATACTCTTTTGCCCCTCAATTAAAAAATAACATTTTCTTTTTCTTTCCTTTTCTTTTTTCCCTCTCTCTCCTCTTTTCATATTTCCGAAACAAAGCAACAAACCACCATCTTCTTCTTTTCCTCTCTCCCGACGACGAAGCTGAAGGAACCAACAAAGCCACCATCATCTTCTTCTCCTCTCCCCCGACGACGAAGCCGAAAGAACCAACGAAGCAACTCAGAACGAAGCCACCATCATCTTCTTCTTCTTCTCCTCTCCCCCGATGACTATCCGGCTCCCGACGACGGAAAAAAGCAGAACGAACGAAGGTTGAGGTTGAGGGTGAGTTTTCTCCGAAGCAACGAACTCCGAGGTTGAGCCCCCGATCCTGTCGCAGACGAAAGCGCATCTGTCGCAGACGAATGCGCATCTTTCGCCTGCGACAGATGCGCATTCGTCTGCGATATATGCGGATTCGTCTGCGACAGCCTGCAACAGCCTTCGACATATGCATTTTAAACCCAAAACGATTCAGTCAGCCAATAAACACTAAAACCCTAAACCTAAAACGGGAAAACTTTGATAGAAACGGGAAAACATGGAAGATAAACTCACCTTCGTCGTTCTGGAGTTCTGATTCTCGTCGGAGGCTCTTATTTGTCGTCGGGGGCTCGTCGGGGTTCGGGGGAGAGGACGTCGTCGATATTTCAGGGGCTTTTCGTCGTCGTCGTTTTCAGCTTGATCGGTCGGGGTAGGGGAAGTTAAAAAGAGAGAGAGGAAGGGAAAGGAGAAGGAAATGGAAAAGAGAGAGAGGAAGAAAATCAATTTTTTTTTTTAAATAAAGGGAAAAAGTGACATTTTGCCTTGGCAAAAGGTTAAAAATGAAAAAATTAGTAAAGGCATGCTATATATGGTAATAACCCTCTTATGAGGGTTATTTCATCAAATTTCCCGATACGGGTGGGTGGGTGGGTTATTACTGTATACCGTAATATTTTATTTGTATCGAAAGTTTCGTAATAAAAAAAATCATACGTATTATTTTGGTATGCTAAAATCTTTGTAGGATACAAGTAACCTATCAAAATTAAATTTTTATAATTAAATTAACATTAAATCAGTATAAATAAATTTATTAAGATCAGAGAAAAAAAGATTAAAATACTTTTAGAGTTGAGTGTTAAATAGGTTAAAATATGAAATAAATTTATAAGATGGGTTGATTTGTTGATGAAAGTTTGATTTTGCTGGAAATTTTATATTTGGATGGTTAAATAATTTCTGTAATTTCCCATTCTTATATATGAATTATATTTTGAATTGTTTGATAACAAAGGCTATTAATTTGAATTTAACACCATATATATATATATATATATATATATATATATATATATATATATATATATATATATATATATATATATATATATATATATATATATTTAATAACCTTGGATTAAATAAAATATATATATCAAATAAGCCATAACTTGTGGTTTTAAGACTTTTTGTTTTGACTGCCATTTTCTTCTGTTTTTAAGTGGTCCTTGTAACTATAATTAAGCTTGAACTTTTTGAACAAATTATATAACTTTTTAAAGTTTTCAAATTATTAAATTGACAATCTCAAGATCACATGAAATCTTCATCATGAATGATTCAAAGTAGTTGAAACTTCCTTTTTTTATCTTCATAACTAGAAAAGCAATAACTTCCATAAATATTGATTAAGAATAGTAATTCCATACATAAAATCAATTACACATCATCACAAAGTTCCACAATTTCCGGTAAAAGAACATTAAGAAATTCACAATCCCAATGAATAGCAATAATTACCCAATCCATTTTCTAATTGAAAAAAATAAAAAAAAACTTTGTATCAAAGTTCATTTTAAATTCTCAAATTTTATGAGCTTCAATTTCTTGGTTAAACTTGTGAAAATGACTTAGCTATTAGTTTTATTTTAGGGCAGTTGAATATAATATTTTTAGAAATGAGTGGTTAATTTTAAAATGTTTTTTTTTGTTAAAAAAAAATCTATTTAAGTATATTAAGAGAAAAATTATTATTTTGAATCACTGGATTTCTTTGATTAATGAGTTATTGGATAAAACTCAGTTTTTATTCTAAAACTCAATCATCATATCATCCATCTATTTATCTTTTAAAATATCAAAATTATCCATTACTTTTTTTAATATAAATTAATTATTAAATAAAAAGCTAGAAAAATAAAAGGTAATTTGGTCAAAAATAAATAAAATTCAAATTTTTTCATACTTTTTATCAAACAAGGGTATTTTTGAAAAAAAACACAAACAAAATTTAAAAAACCACTTCTCAAACAAGCTCTAGGAGTTGAGTTAAACGAATCAATCTTATTACATTTTTCTAGCCGCAATCAGAGGTTGAATATTCTCGGTCTTCATGGGACCCTGAGATTGAGCTCATCAAACGACAAATTTTATGTTATTGTTAAGTGTGTTTGCGAACTATATGTTTAACTCGCGAAAATTAATCGTACTCCAAATAAGAAGTGAAACCTAGCGTTCTTAAAAAAATAAAATTATTTATGGTTAATATATTCATGATTAAAATATATATTAAAACATTATTTCATTTAACCTCAATATTCCAATAAAAATTTTAAAAAATATATATTTTAAATAAATTATTTATTTATTTGTTTTTGGTCAAAAACCCAAACCACATTTCCAAATTAGATCAAAATGAAACTTTATTGCAAGTTCAACTAACAAAAACTAATTGCTTAAAAAAACATATCTTCTTACACTCTCAAATAATAATAATATTAGAAAACAAGGCTACAACAAAAACACAAAATTAATTCCCCAATAATAATAAAACCAACCACACATTTTTTCATAAGCAATAAAATATAATATCTAACTAACCTACATACAAATAATTCATTTTTATCAAGTTGACACGTCAGCATAGAATCCAACTTACCATTGACACGTCACCACAGTAGCCAATACAGTATTGACACGTCATCTTCATCACGGAATCACATGATTAAAGCTCTTACACTCCATTAAAGACTTCTGTTCCCCTCCTTCACAAAAAAACAAATTGACCGGACACCGGTACAAGCAGTTTCCGGCCAACTTAACCGTCACCGAACCCGGATCTTTAACCTTCATCAAAGGACCCGGAATAGGTCCGAACAAATAATTCCCACCCAATAACAACCTCTCAAACGGTTCCAACCCATTACCCGGATAAACCGCTTTTAAAGCATATTGGGTCGGAATCAAACCCGATAACAAATTATTCTCCATTGACAAAGCCGATAGCTTGGGCATTAATCCCATGAACGCCGGCAAGAATCCTCTGATTCGGTTATTACTCAGATCAACCGCAATCAACCCACTTCCCCGACCCGAATAACCCGGGTCTTGGATTGAATTCAATTGATTGAATGAAAGTGTAACCTGTTGGAGATTCGGGTGGTTGAATAAAGTAGAGGGAACCGACCCGGATAAATTGTTATGACTTAAATCAAGTACTTGTAAAGTCACCGGAAAAACAGCCGGAATAGTTCCGACGAGATGGTTGTTTCTCATTGAGAGTTCAATCAACGATAGAGGAAGATTTTCCGGGTTAACTTCGCCGGAGATGGAGTTATCACTTGCATCAATGAATGTGAGATTCAAAAGTTGACCCAGATTTGGGAAGTTTCCGTTGAGTTGATTCCCTTGAATTTCGAGCCTTTTTAAATTCATGAGACCGTTGAGAGCTGGTTGAGGAAATATTCCCTTGAGATTGTTGTTATCGAGGTAAAGTTCTTCAAGAGAATAGAGAGTAACAAGTGAGATCGGCGGCGACCCGGATAGAAAATTATGAGAGAATGTGATTCGTTTGAGATTGGTTAGGTTTGATAGGGAATCAGGAATGGGTCCCCAGAAGAGATTATTTGAAAGGTCTAGAATTTGAAGGTATGGAAAGTTCCATGAAATATTGGAGATTGAACCTGAGTAACCTGCTTGGTCTAGGGAGATTTCTGTGATTCGGGTTTCGCCGGAGATGATGATGTCGCAACGGAAACCGCAGGTGAATTTGTCGGAGAAGAGATTTTGACAGGGATCGAATGAGAAATTCCATGAAGAAAGACAGGAACCGGGAGTGAGAGAGTTGGGTTGAATTGAGTTTTTGAGTTCTTTTAATGATTGAATGTCTTGCCAGTGGGTTATGATGGATTGGGAGAAATGGGTTGTGAAAGATAGGAGAATGAGAGAATGTAGAAGAAAGAAATTACCCATTTGTTTGGAATTGATAGATTTAAGCTCTGAATTTGAGTAGAAATGGAGGTTTAATGAGAGAGAAAGAGAGATGATGAAGAAGAAGAAGGAGAGAAGATATGTCTGTTATGAACAGTCTTTTTGATGAGTGATCTCACGGATGGTGGTGGTGGTGTCAGATACCTCCTAATGCTCGTTTGGTTTTGAAATCTAGGTTTTGAAATCTAAATAAATTAAAGAGTGTGTAGATTCTCGAAAATGACGATTAACTCTTAACAACTTTCGGAAAAAAACGAATCTAAAAAATATCTATATATAATGATGCTTAATTTTTAAAGTATATATGTGAGAGTAAATAGTGATATATAATGATGTTTAATTTTTAAAGTATATATGTGAGAGTAAATGGATACTTGGATCGGATCGTGGGTTTGACCCGCCCATAAACTTAAAACGGTTAAAAATAAATTTAAAAATGTTATTGGTAGGTTTTGAACTTGCAACATAACAAAACAAGTATAACCTTTTAACTAACTAAGCTAATAACACTTTATATTTTAAATTTAACACCAAATTTGATGAACGTGGTGGAACATTTTAACAATATAAGTTCAACTTTTTAACTAACTAATCTATATATATAATGATACTTAATTTTTAAAGTGTCCAGATTACCGGGTCGAGAACTGTAGTTAATTTGGATATATGTGAGAGTAAATGAATATTTGGGTTGGATTGTAGGTTGACCCGTCCATAAACATTTTTACTGTAATATTTTTTTCTCGATTTTTTAATATTATTACTCGTACATTTGCACAGGATACATGCTAATTATAATAATAATCATATGAACTATAAACATTATACTTCTACGATTATGGAATATTTCACGATTACTTTAGAGTGGAATAGTACATCAATAAATAATCGAAATTATTTATTAAAAATTTTAAGCATATTGTATAACCGATCAATTTTTTTCCAACAACTTTCTCAAGAACTCAGTATAATAGAGTGAATATCATTAATTATTTTATGAGTATAGTCCACCCCGAAATTTGAGGAAAAAATTATATTTGTATTTCTTATTTAACTAGTACGTATATTGAAATATATGATAGAATAAAATAGTTTTGTAATTAAATTAAAAAAAAATAATATAATTAATTAAATATTTTAATATGTTATTTTTGGTTCAATTTTTGTAAAGTAGGTTTTTATTCAGTATAGCTTTCATTAGAATATATATAATTAATTATAGTTTTATTATAAAATATAATATTAAATGACTAAGAATCTATTATTAACCATGAACATTTTTGTTAAATGAAAATTACGATGATAGAAGTAATATTAATTTCCTAAAATTATTATTTAAAAAAATTAATATAAAATATTAGTCTAACTGAGTTTATTTAAAATATATATTTGTTTCTTTTGAAAAAATGTAATTATTGAGTGAGATCATTAATTCAAAAGTTTACAGATGAAATTGTGGTTGAATAATGATTTTAAATTTGAATAAATATATATGTTATCAATTTTCACATATTTGATTTAAAATATATTGCTGGTATTTGTGAATCAAACAAGACATTAAAGTGAATGAAATAATAAAAAAATAAAAATAGAAAGATGTTAATGACATCACAAGTAAAAAAAGTAGAAAATGGATAGATTGGTCTAAATAATTATGATGCTGATGTAAGCCAAATCTTCGGTCCTTTTCAACTTTCTCAATCCCTATCTCTTAAGTCACGAGATTTTTTATTTTTATTTTCATTATAATTTTAAATATTTTTTAACTAAATATTTAATAATTATTTTAATAAACAAAGGGTGATTTTGAAAACAAACACTTATGCTTATTTTTCATGGAAGACCAAATATTTTGTTCAACTTTGGAATATAATGGTAGTAAAGGTTCATAATTGCTTTTATCTTATAATAAGAAAATAATGGATAAGAACAATATCAGATGAATGGGTTTTAAAAAAAAAAAAATTATTTAAAAAGTAATGATTGTGAATATTTTAAGAAAATAATATTTTATTTTTTATAAAAAATTTAAAAATTATTAATATATAAAATAATAATTTAAAATATAAAATATTTTAATATGTTGGTTAATGAACTAAATGAGATGACAAATGATATGAAGAATGAAATGATATTATTGAAATGAATAATTTAAATAATCATAATTGAATCGGGCATAGACAGCAAGGTAAAGTTATATATTTAATAAAAATAAATTTGTATAAATAATAATAATTTACTAATTTTGTTATAAGCATTAAATATTTTTTGTTTTTAATGTAAGAATCAAACATTACACTCAAAATGAGAATTAAACTGTAATTTTTGATATCTTATAAATTAATTTTGCACTTGAGCTAGTTAGTTTAGTTATTGAGGTATTATATTATTTTTTTATATATACATAATATACAAATAAAATAAATGTATTTATACTATCATCACACTTTATTAAAACACATTAGGTGAAGTATATTATATATGTACAAATAAATAATATATTATAATATAGATCGAACTAATAATGTTGTGATGTTTAATTATATAGTACAAATATATTATCCTTTATTATTATTATTCAATTTAATACAATATTTTAAAATATTATAAATATAATTTTATCTTTATTTAAATATGTTTTGTATTTATTTTGAAAATCACCTTAGAGTTACCTCACTCTAAAACATCATTTCCACTTAAAAATTACAAGTGAGCACATTTAAATCCACTTAAAAATTACAAGTGAGCACATTTAAATGGTTGGTTCGAAATTGAAGTTATTTTAAATAACATGAGTTATTTAAAAAGTAATCATTGTGATAATTTAAAGAGGCGGTGAACTTTTTTATAAAAGACAACGATATTATTATATAGTGATAAAATTAAAAATAATAATTAAAAATATAAAATATTTTAATATTTTAATTAATGTATTGAATGATAAATATAATAGAGAGAAATGATATAAGATTATGTTGAATTAATTAAATAAACCAACTAAACATACATGTAAAAACTTTTGTTTACATAACTGACCACTAGTGAAGTGGATTGGTCATATGATATTTATTAATCTCAAGACTCTCTATTTGGCTCACATGTACTTAAATTTTTTTGTAACATTGAACTTTTTCAATTGATCAAGAACCTATATGATATATATCAAGATTTTTTAGGTTGAGATTGAGTGGCACATTATTTCAACCCAATTCACATAAAAAAAGTGTTTTTATTTCTTTGGTAGGTGAAGGTGGAAGTAGTTTAATGTTTGGGTAGTGTTGTTTGTTTTATCTCTTAACATAGTTTAAAATAATCAAATAGTTTCATAAAAAATATTATAATAACTATTTTTTGTTAGTGAAGTCTTAGTTTATTATGGAAAATGGTAATATACAAAAGTCTTAGTTCAAGAATTAAAATAAAAACTATACCCAATTTCCATTAAACCATTTATATAGAATTTTAGACTCTATTCTAATTTTTTTTATCCCCAATTGCACCAAATTTTTGAGACACAATTTGAATGTTTTGTATTGAATATAATGTCTCATATTTTACCTCAACTTTTGAAGGATTTATTTATTTATGTTTTCTCATTTTTTTTTTCTATTCCAACTTGTATTATCTTTATTGGTTAGATTTCATTATTTAGTTATAATTTTTGTAATTAAATAAAAAAAATTATTCTTAAAATATTAAATTTAGACTCTATTCAACCAATTCAACCTAAAAAATAATAATTGAGCACCATACCTT
This sequence comes from Impatiens glandulifera, assembly GCF_907164915.1. Taxonomy (NCBI): domain Eukaryota; kingdom Viridiplantae; phylum Streptophyta; class Magnoliopsida; order Ericales; family Balsaminaceae; genus Impatiens; species Impatiens glandulifera. Next base: position 12,334,242 of record NC_061865.1, on the reverse strand, counting down.
TGTGCAGTGTGCCACCCAACTTCAAGACACACTTGTTCTTAAAGAAATTAATTAAAAAAAGGGTCCCACTTTCACCTTCATTTACAAAGTTTCCCCTATCTTACCCAACATCAATAAACTGCCTGTTTTTTTTCCTCTTATTATATCTATAAATAAATAAAAGAAGATAAAACCGGCCCTATTTGAATTACAGATAAGCAAATGTGAATTACATTAGATATAATTTTTGTGTGATAAAAATAAATGGGAAAAAAGCCCCATAAAATGTAATCTAATGCCAATAACACCCTTAATGTTTATCAAATGTAACAAATATGGCCCCAAAATTACACCAATGGATCTGGTCTCCATGCCGTTTTTTGTGCATATAGCGCACCTTCTGGTGTCGTTTTAACCTTCCAATGCAAAGAATCGAGCAATTTCTCTACTTCCTTCAAACTTAATGCATCGTCTCGAACGATTAACTTTCCTCCCGGTCTTACAATCCGATCAATCTCCACCACTACTGGCGTTAGATCGCACCTGTATCAGAGATGGATCCAAAATAAAATTAGGAAGTTGTGAAGATAAAATTATACAAAATTTAAGGGGCTTAAACTTAATATATGAAAAAATAAAAATACACTTGGTATAAGAATTAAACTCAAGACAAAATATATATTGTTTTATAAGTTTTTAATGATAATTTTGTTTATAGTATTTTAGTTATTGAATGAGATGATATAATCTATTATAGTGAAATTTTAATTGAATTAAAAAAACAACCGTACAACTAAATATATAATCTTGTTAATTGGAAAAGTTCATATTCGGGTTTGAAAAAAAAATATTCTAAATTTATTAATTTTTTTTTTTTCAAATATCTAATTCCAATATTAAAGATGATATTTTGTTCTAACCATCACCTCGTTTTAAAAAATATTCAATATTATACATATTTTAAAATTTGAATCATAAAAATGTAATAAATATTTTTTTTTTTGAGATTAATATAGTACATCCTACGCTCCTAATTCTTTTTTTTTACTAAATGATTCAAATGTGATGACTAGAATCCATTATATGAATGATTGTGCTCTATTACTTAATTATGAGTCTAAATCAACACCAAAAATACATTTAAAAAATGTTACCTTTTACGTAAACTTGAGAAGAGGCGATCTGCATGAACAAGATCATAAGATCGCGGGTATGTACTAAAAGATTCACACCAATCATGGTATATCCCAAAAAGACCTCGTTCATAAATTATAGACAAAGTATCCGGTGCATCCGTGTTCACAACATTCATTACCCAAATTTTAAGGTCTTTTAAAGCCGCTGCAAATCTACACAAACAATCAAGTTATTACCAAGAACACAAAAAACATAGCAATTGAAATTATTATCATACATACCCTCCATAAGTAGCTCTCATATCCATAACATTTCTAACATTAGCCCAACTAATTCCTTGTCCATTCAAATAAGTTTCACCCACAACTTGTTTCCAATATTCATTATCTCTAGCAAAATCCTCTGGTGCAGTTTTACCATATATTCCTTTTTGGTTTTTGATTAGCCAAAATGGAGGTGTTTGTAATCGACGAGGCCAACTTTCAGGCCATCGACTTCCTCTTTCTGCTTCGTCTTCAGGTATTCTATGCATGCATGAATGAAGGGGGACGTACCTGAAATTTTGATCTTATTAGGATTGATTTGAATTGGAAAATTTATAAAAGGAATGATTGAATGAATGAATGGAGATTATGAAGCTTACCAAGCAGCGTTAGGGTCGTCTTCGGTTTTACAAAGGGGAGGTTCGTTTTCCTTTCTTTGATCGTAACATTCGTTTGTTGTTGGTTTGTGATAAACGGCAGCGCCGACGGAATTCAGTTTGTCCTTCTTTATTGTTACCAGTTTCCAGCACATTGCTGCAGTTAGCTTCGACATCTCTGAAATATCAAAAAAAAAATTATTTGTGTCAAAATTTTAACATTAGCCATAATATGTTTAATTTAATCTGAATCCAATTCGATTTAACCTTATGTTATTATATGTTATTTTAGGTCAACCAAATTTTGACGTTATTATTAATTAGGTTAAACAAGTTGTCCGATCTCAAAAGTATATGATCATCAAAATCTATTTTGTTTTGTGTATTAGCCCTATACAAATGTTAAAACTAGGTGAAACTCATTAAAATAATAATAGATTAATTAAATAGTTAAATGGTTATTGATGTTGAAGAATAAAAATAAAAATAAATAATAAATAGTGAAGGAATATTTTATAACATTTTATATAAATTAATATTGAAATTAAATATTAATAAAAGAAAAACATTTTAAACAAATATATTTGGTTTAAACTCACATTTAAGTCTAAATCTGATATTTTCAAGTAAAGAAAATGTTTGAAAAAAACTATATTAATAAACCATTAAATTACATTAAAATGAATAAAAGTGTTCATTTTGATTTCTTTATATAAGAAATAGTTTTAACTTATCACATGTAACATTTTGTTTATTTTTCTTTACTTAATAAAAGGTTTATCATTTTCTCGAACTAACCTCTCCATATTTCAACATCTTCTTCGAGTGTTTGATACACCGGCGTGGCTGACCAGACGAAATAACCTCCAGGTCGTAAAACACGATTCAATTCCAAAAGAAGAGCACCACCTTCCAAAAATAGAATTTCGAAATTTCTCGATTTATTATAGACAAACAAACACACAAATAAAGTAATTTTCAATGTACCATATCAAATTTGAACCTTCAATATGCCATGGAACACGACATCTCGCACAATGAACTAGATCGAATACCCTACTAGGAAATGGCAGCCTTAGGGTACCCATCACAGCTGATATAGCTGGAATTCCTCGTTCAAGTGCAAATTGAACCTGAGCCTCGTGTTCATCTTTTGGCGCAAATGACATTGCCACTACGTCTCTTTCGAATAAGAAACCTCCAAAACTTGCCACACCACAACCAACATCTAGTACGACTCGAGTGTGCTTTCCCCACGATATTTCTGGCACTGCCTGCCATCGTATATAAATATTCCAATTCAAAAACAACTAAAACAAAAAAATACTTTGTACAATTTTTTGAAAAGAAAAAGAGAACTATATTACCAATTTACCTCTTCAATGAAATCGATATAGTGTAATGCGCCGTGGATGAATTGCGTTCCACCTCCCGGGAAAGTGAGATATTCGCCGGAAACTTTCACCCAATTTTGATGGCCTTTAACCTCTGCCAACTTTGTGTGTGGCACATTGTGGTACCATATCTAAAATACCCATGAACATATCAATATCAAACCATTGAAGTGTTTTTTTTGAAATGTACAAAGTAGAATTGTAACCAACAATCAGTCTTATTTCGAAAGTAAAAACTCTAAAACTTAAATCCTAATGTTTTTAAATAAAAAGAGAAAATAAATTATTATAACTAAATGTCATAAAAATAACTTATTTTACTCTAATATTAAAGAAAAAAATTACATAAAATACTGTATAATTCAATAACATCTAAAAGTGATTACTTCAATTTAGAAAGAAGGAATCTAACTTCTTTTTTCAGAATAAATTACTTGTAACAAGCACACCAAATTCACTTGATTTTTTAAGTTATTTTTATTAAAAACCTTTCAATCACATCTCACTATTTTTTTTAACTATTAAATTAATCATAATATTAAAATAATTTTACTTTATTTTTATAAAAGTTAAATATAAAAAACTTTACAATAATTCACAACTTATTAAAACTCAAATAACATTTTTTTTCATAAAAAAATCTATTAAAATTCCTAAATAACTCAACATTCATTATATTCACAAACCCTAATCTCTTCAAGACTCACCCATCATCACTTTTTAATAGATTATTTGAAAAACCCTATAGCTAACAAGGCCTAAGAAAGAATGAATTTTTGTAACAATTTTGTTTTGACATGAATCTAATGTTTTTTTTTTTAATTTCCAATATGACTATGAAGAAGATTACCTTGTCTCTGCTTTTAGGCCACGTGACGGGTACCTTATAACCTTCGGGTAGAGGAACTAAACATGTTGGCCCTTCCTCAGGACAATGTCTTTCCCTATGTTCATAATGTCCTCTACTACGCAATTTTTTCAATGCAGCTTCATTATCCAAACAAGGTATATAATCCGAATTAGCTGTTGTATTACAAAGCTTCCATTGCTCAGTTATAGAACCATCTGTTTTCTCAATATTCTTTATTTCTTCTCGAACTTTCTGAGTAACAGATTGTTCTGTTTGAGTTTTCCATTGTTTCTTTGATCCACCATCTATTGAAGAAGAAGGAGATTTGGATTGTTTATTTGAATTTCTCTTTTTCTTTGGTTCTTTATCTTCTTCTTCTTCTTTTTTGATTGTAGATTCTGTTTCTGAGGTTTGTAACTCGTCGTTGTTGTTCATTGGTGGGTCGTCGCTGCCGCCGCGTTCTGTTTGGTCGGAGGTTATTGTTCCGATGATGTCGTCTTCGGTTGTTTGTTTCTTTTGCTCTTGTTTTTCTGGTTGGGATGATGATTGTTGTTGTTCATCTTCTAGCTGAGTTATTATTTCTTCTACGTCTTTCTTTTGTGGTTGTTTAGCACTTGTCTGATCTAGGGTTTTTGAGAAAAAAAAACAAACAATTTAAGATTGTAGTTAAAAACTATCACTTATTCTAGTTTTTAATTGCATAATTACTTTCATAGGGATAGAGATAAATCTTGATTAATGAGATTTTGAGAAAATGTGATTTATTTTTTTTAGTAAAAATATTTTAAAGATATTAATATATAATGATAAAATATATATTTAAAAAAAAAATAGAGAATTAAGAGTGAAATGATATTTAATTAAGTTAAAAATTATTTAAAATTTCACAACAAAAATACCATGATTAAGTAAATTTGGTGACCAATGATTCTAAGAGCCTATAACATTGTGACTTTCACTGAATAAACAAAAAAAAAGCATGACCTTTATTAAAAATAAAACTTGCCTTATCTAGTTTTGTTTTCCAAAAGATAAGTTAAAGACATATTTTTTAATTAAAATCCGACCCAGTAAAGATGACATGTTTATATCTACAAATACAAATAAGTATTGTCACAAATTGAATAGAATAAAACTATAAATAGATTATAAAAATAACATCTAGAAAATGAAGTCATGCATTACAACTAGGGAGTAAAATATTTTGGGTGGTCAGTTTCTACACTAAAATGCACAAGAATAGTTGAAATCGTTTTTAAAAAATCTCAAATCTTCAATTTATTAATTTTGGTTTAGTCGGTCAAACGATTAGTTATATAGGTTTAGCCGGTTAGATCGGTTTCAAAAAAAAAATGTTAAATAATATAATTATGCATGAAAATTTGTTTTAAAAAACTTATATCAACTATCTATATTTGTTTTGAAAAACAAATAATTTAATTATTGAAAACTTAATTATTCAAAAAAAAAATTAAGCATGGCATATTATATGATAAACTATAACTAAATCATAATCATGTATAATTTTAAATTTTAACTAGGATTGAGTAGTAGGTGGTTTGACGATTTGACCGTCACTAAACCGAGCCACATAATCATTGGGTTTGATTTGACCATTTTGGTCGGCTCAGTTTTGGGATTAGACCGAACTATAAGATGGTTTGATCGATTTGCTTAACTCCCATAATATAAAAACATGTCTTCAAATCTAAAAACATGTTTCATAGTTCACATAACTCTAAAGTATTTTTGTTTCAAATTTGTCTTTTTTGTTTCTAATAGTTTATTTGAGTAGAAGGGTATTTTGGTAGATCACTTACCGTTTATTATTTCTTGATTGTCATTGATAAAAGTCTCTTCTTTTTCAATAGCTTGTTCTTGTTTTTGTTTCCTCTCCTTAGCCTTAGCCGCTTTCATTTCTTTAGCATCCGATTTAGCAACAACATCATCTTGAACGCTTGTTGTTTCCTCCTCTTGATTCGTCTTCTCCAATTGTTGCTGCTGCGTTTCGCCATTTTCATCACCTTCAACTTCCTTAACATTCCCAAGCATACTCTCCATATTACCAGAATTCTTAAGATTATCAGCAAGAGCATTCTTTTGATCTTCAATAGATTTATCCAATCCAATATCAGGAAGTTGTTGTTGTTGATTAGAAACAACATCACCTGTTTTAACAGCATCTTCAGGGAGATGACCTGGATTGTCTTCGAAAAAAGAAGAGGGTTTTTTGGTTTCATCGGAATCTTCGGAGAGGATAGGAGAACTTGTGGTGGTAGTGGTGGTTTGTGTTGGAATTAAGTCATTGGAACTAAGCATCCAAACTCCGAGAGCACATAATGAGATGAAAACTACGGTTGTTCCGGTTGATGAACATGATGTTCCTCCAGGAGTTCTTTTGCTGCTGCGAGTTTTAGCCGGTGGCATGGTGTGGTGTGGTTTGGTTTGAGTGTGTTTTGAAGAATTTGATGTTTTTATTTGAAGATGAAAAATGTTTAAGATTAGGAAGCCAGATGAGTAGGGGAAGGGGGGAAGTTGTAGTCTTTTGACCATCTTTCTTTCACTTGATTACCGTATGTTTAGCCTTTACATTCGAATGGTTAATATTCATTTACTACTATTAACATTTTTTTTTATATTAAAATTATTATTTATACATTAACAAAGTTTTATTTTTTACTTTTATATTTTGAAGACATATATATTGATATTGATATTGATGGAAATAACATAAAGAAGAAATTAATTATGTAAATATAAAATATCTTGATAAAAAAAATTAGATATGATATAAATGACAGTGATTTAAATATAATAACACAAATAATATAAAAATACGCGTGCGTGTTTATCTTGTTACTAAAATATTCGACAAATAACGAAATTAATCATTTGAGATCAACAATGAAAACATAAGTCAAAATATTTACCAACAAATAAATATAAAATAAATTTTAGCGTTAATTATAACTCGGAGATTATCAAGAAGATTAATTAGTTCACCGACCACTTCTACTGGTTTTCTAAAAGAGATATCTATATCGTCATACTAATACCGTTGTGGAGTATATGCATCGGTCGACTGTGATCACTAAAATCCTATAGTTGTTTTGAGCCAAATAGTCCACCAAAAAATAATCGGGATATGAACTCATCGACACTATCTAACCGAGCTCACAGTTAACATCCCAACAACCAACGATTGACTCATGAATCATTACTCAATATCAATAATGTTCCAAAATAGGCTCTACATCATAGTCACTCTTTTGCAATGCAAAAGCAAGTAATGTGACGTCATTTCCATCTTTTCAAAACACATTCTACAGTGACTAACTATAATGCACTACTTTATATGTATCTATCATTTGTAAAGATTCCTTAATACATTACACTCTATAAAAAAAATTAGATTTTTGAAAGTAATTTAGAATCCCATAACTTTCTCCCATAAGAAATTATATGGACAATCACCATAAATAATGTGTAATAATGACCAATTTTAAAGGAATCCATATTTTACCAACGTAAGATATCACACAAGAATATATTAACACATTGAGCCCCACTAAGAGCAACATTCATTCCTGTAATGTTACATCTCTATCATTAAGTCTTCTCCTCTGTCTAATTTTAATCGCAAAACTATTCGAACGTTGATCAAACATGTCTTTGACCGAAATATTTCTACATATTGTGACTGAATCGAGTGTTGAGAACGACAAAGCAAGAATTCTGACACTACCTCAAACATATATCGTCTTGGAAGCTGATCGATGAATTATCGCCTACCGAAAATTTGCACTGCCCACGAAAAAACTTTCAAATATTAGATATATCTCTCCAAACGTTATAACTAACTGGTCAGGGTTACATAGAGCATTCTAGTTTATATATAAATCAACTTTAACATGTATATATATTTTTTTTTAATAGTTCGAGAAGAAGATTTGAACCATGACCCTATGGACATGAATTAACATGTTAATAATATTCATTTGTTTATTTCTTCAACTATCTTTGTTTAAATTGTCCTCACTTTGTTCAGAAATAAAAATATTATTAATGTTTTTAGAACGCTAGTTCGCTTTTAATTTGAAGTACGACTAATTTATGTGGGTTATATACTCAATCAATTTAACTAGACGATCGAAATTTTTCGTCTGAGTGTGAGAAATAACTTAGAGATAATATGATATCCACCTCTTTTTGTCGTTAAGTTAGAAGAGATAATATAATATTATTAACTTATAAGTGTAAGAGTATAACTCTACTTATATAGTTTATAAAATTAATTTGTACACATTTGATATATTGGTTTTGAGATTTTATTTTGGTAAATAGTTAATGAGTGGATTTAAATAAACTTAGACTAGAGGTGCAATGCATCCAACCTATTATTTTATTTTATTAAGGTTATTATATATTAAAAATGAAAAATATTTGTTTAACCACAACAAAAAAAAGTATAAAATAAAAAGAAAAGAAAAGAAAAGAATAAACAGAGTAAATATGTGTGGTATAAACAATTGTTATATATTATAAGTAATAATTTATTTCAAATAATAAATTAGTTAATAATGTCTTAATTAAGGTAAAAGACAATAAGTTATAAAATATTTCATTGATTATTAGTGAATTAATGCATCCTGAATTCAATAAGAAATTTGTCATTAAAAAAAATCATAGAATTATGAGTATGAAATACTTAAATCTCATCACATTTGCACAAAAAGGAGTTTCAATTCCTAGTTAAATCTCTGGTATTTTCATATCATATTTTTTTTCCAAATTTGTACATATATATTTCCATAATTATTCCATTTATACTTTTATAATTAACTGCAGGATATTTGAACCGTAGTTCTTAGTGTGCCATACAATTTTTTTTTCTTAACTTTTATGCCATAAAAAATGATTGGGAGATCAGCGCTGGACAATGACTCCCCATCAACCCCACTTGACAGTCACGTGGAAAAAATAAGTCACGATGGAAAAAAAAAATTATTATGTAAAAAGTTAGAAAGAGAAAATTATAAATGTAAAAAGTTAAAGAGAAAAATTTGAAAAAGAAAAGAATGTTCGGGAGCATTTTGTCCCGAATATAGCAATGTTTAGGACCATTCTGTCCCGAACATGGCAATGTTTAGGACCATTCTGTCCCGAACATTACCATGTTTGAGAGCATCATGTCCCGAACAAGGCCATGTTCGGGATCATTCTATCATGAACATTGCTTTATCTCCCTAATTTTCTTTCTCCTTTTTACATAAAATTATTTTTCATCGTGACTTGTTTTTTCCACGTGGCTGCTAGGTGGGGGTCATTGTGGAGTCACTACCCTTAGTGTCGCTCTCTCTATCATTACTCTTATGTCATGATATAGTTGAATTTGTTGTTACATAAAAGAAAAGTAGTGAAAAGAAAAACCATTTGATTATATTTATTAAGTTATAGGCATAGCCTATTTACCTTTGCAATATTGAATTGAAAATAAAATAAATAACGGAATAAAATTTAATCTAATCAAATAAAATAAAAAAGGGAATGCTCTTAGCATATTCCCAAAATATACTTTAGCATATTTTCTAAGATAAAATTTTGGGTTGACATTATTTAGGGCCTGATCTATTGGACTTAACGAGTTTATCCAACAAATCACCTATTAATCTCGTCATACAACTTCAAGTTGCTTGACATCGAGCTTTAAACGCATCTTGATGAACTTATTTGTTCCTAATGCCTTTGTTAGGATATCAACTAGCTGACCATCAACGCCAACATGATCAATGTCCATCTTGCTTGCTTCAATGCACTCTCAGATGTAATGAAACTTCGTGTCAATGTGTTTACTCCTCTCACGATGAACTGGATTCTTGCAAAGAGCAATGACTTACTTATTATCACCCAATAATTGGAATTTCAATTCTTTACACCCAACTAGCTCGCCAATAAGATGACTAAGCCAAGCACCTTGACATGCCACTATTTCCGCTGCGATGTACTCGACCTCACATTAAGATAAAGCAAAAATCTTCTACTTATGCGAAGTCCAAGTCAAAATGCTGCTTCTGATAAAGAAAACTATCCTAGAGATGCTTTTGCCGTCGTCAATATTGCCAGCGAGATGACTATCAATATAGCCTACTAATGTAGTTTCACCTTCTCTTGTCTTATAACAACACCCATAACCCAACGTACCTCTTACGTATCGAAGTATCTACTTGATCTCATCCTAATGTTGAGAATTTGGAGCCTCTATGTATTGACTAAATATGCCCACAAGATGAGAAATATTAGGCCGCGTGCTTATTAGGTAGCGAAGACTTTTGATTACGCTTTAATACCTTGTTGCATCCACATCCGTACTCCCATTATTTTTGCTGAGACGGAGTCGATGCTCCATTCGTCTATGACACGTGTTACAATCACATGCCAACTTTCTCCAAAATCTTCGCAGCATATGTCTTTTGACACAATGTAATTTCACCGTCATTTTGACGTACTTCGATCCCCAAATAGTAACTTAGAAGACCGGGGTCGCTCATTTTAAACATTTCCTATATCTATGTCTTGAACTTGATGATGTCTTTTACATTTGTTCCTGTAATAATCAAGTCATCCACATAGACACCCACCAACAAAAAAGATTGAGCATCACCTCTTCTATAGATAACATGCATGAGCGAGTTTCTTGTGAAACTAAGTGAAGGAAGGGAGGCGTCCAATTTTGAGTACCATGCTCGTGGTGCTTGTCGGAGCCCGTATAATGCCTTATGTAGCTTAATAACTTTACGTCCGTTCTTCGAATCGATGAACCCATGTGGTTGTTCTACATAGACCTCCTCTATGAGATCACCATTCAAAAATGTTGACTTCACGTCAATGTGATGTACTTTCCACTTGCTTTGTATAACAAGTGCGAGTAACAAACGTACTGTTTCCATTCTTTCTACTAAAGCAAATTTTTCCTCGAAATCCACCGAGTCTCGGCTTGTGCTTCACAATGTTGCTGTCGGGGTCCTTTTTAACTTTGAACACCCATTTGAGCCCGATGGCTCGATGACTAATTGGAAGTGACACAAGCTCCCACATATTGTTCTCAAGAATTGACTTCATTTCTTCCTCCATCGCATCCTTCCAAGACACATTGGCAAGTTCCTTGTCCACGCTTTTAGGCTCCTCAGCAGCCAAAAAACAAATTCCACTTACTTCGACATTAACGACTTCATTAGTAGGATTGTAGATGTCTTCAACTTGTCGGTAACGTTGAGGTTCTAAGTTAGTGTTGCGGGCGCATCATGTGTTGGCGGTGTGGCCCACTAGTTTTACCTTGGACTAGGCACAAACGTTTGTGGCACTAGGTTCAGGCGACGAAACACTGGTCTCTATGGAATAAACCAAAGTGAATATAACTGGTATTGTTTCCATCTCCGTGCTATTAACTATCTTTCAATTCCAAACACAATGTTCCTCAAAAACAACGTCTCTGGTCACGTATAACCGCTTCCCTGATGGATCATACACCCAATAGGCTTTCGCTCCCTCTTAGTAGCCCACTAGTACCCCGACGTCAAGCGATCCACGAGCTTGTGAATGCTTAGACCAAGATTCTTCACATGTGCTACGCAGTCGAAAGTCCTCAAATGGTGTACATTAGGTTTCCTCTTGTTCCAAGTCTCGTAAGGTGTCATGCCTTCAACACTCATTGTCGGTGCGCAGTTTAAGAGATATATATACGTCTTTACTGCCTCTCCCTAAAATATACCTAGTACTTTCATTGACTTCATAAGACAACGTCCCATCTTTACTATTGTCTAATTACGCCTCTCTACGACGCCATTTTGTTGTGGTGAGTAGGAAGCCGTAGTGTTGTGATTAACGTTGTTCTCCTCGTAAAATTCTACGAATACATCATAATTGAACTCACCACCTCATCCGGATCGGAATATGAGCAATTTGCACTCGCGTTCTACCTCTATAGTCGATTTGATCTTCTTGAAGTAGCGCAATGCTTTGTCTTTCGTTTTGAGCATCTCAAACCACATATATTGATTAAAGTCATCGACTACAACAAAAAATTACCGTTTCCCACCTCCAGTTGCGAGTGTGATCGGGCCACACAGATCGATGTGAACTAACTCTATCGGGTATTGTGCTCGATATATAGTGGTTTGTGGAAACAAAGTCCTGTGTTGTTTTCCGAACGCACAACTATCACAAAACTTCTCCACATGCTCGATTTTTGGAATACCGAGATTTCGAAGAGCACTGAAACGTGCATGTCACAGCCACACAATATCATCTTTTTGAGCCAATAGACTTACTAGTGTTGTGAGATCTGGTTTAAACGTGTAAAGTTGATTACGTGTTCGCTAAACCCGAGCGATTATTTTGCATGAGTGATCAGAGATGCAAAGTACCCCATTTTCGATGACGATCTTGCAACCATTTTCGTCAAGTTGACCAAGTGAGAGGAGATTACTATTTAGGCTTGGGATATAGAACACATCAAATATAATATGATGGTCGCCAATGACACATTCAATCATCACCATGCCCTTTTCGCATATATTTACCACATAATTGTCGATGAACCGTACTTTACCCTTTACAGTTTTGTCAAGCATTGTGAACATCTTCTTGTCACCCGTTATGTGACTACTAGCTCCGGTGTCCAGGTACCACACATTGTTAGTGGTATCCCTAGGTACAACCTTTTCTTCATTTAAAAATACCTCTTGTATGTCGTTGTCGGCTGTTGGTGTGGTACAAATCTGTGTCATCAGTAGCATCAAACTTTCATCTTCCTTGGAATTTTCTTTTGCAAGATTCGATTGCTCTTGCTGCTCCCAATCTCGCTTCGCCTTACGACACTCATTAGCCCAATGACCAGGGATGCCACAGTACTTATAACTTTCGTTTTTTTGTTCACTGTTTTCACCTTTCTTGTTACCGATGTTGAATGTGTCTTTGCGTTGCTCACGTTGTCGTTTCCGAGACCGCCATTCCTCTTCTGTAAGTAGAAGTCACTCACTAGAAGATCTAACATCATCGAGTTTGCCTCACTCCTCTATGATTAGGAGTTGGCATGTGAGTTCCTCAATGGATAACGTTTTCAGATCGACGAGTGACTCAATTGCCATCGTCATCGCCATCTGATTGTATGCACACGACACATTACGAAAGAATTTGAGCACTACCTTGTGCTCGGACATTGGATCGTCCAACACCTCGAGCTCGTTGACGATCACCGCAAGTCGAATGTTGAAAGCCTCCACCCCTTTGTCGTCTTTAAATGTGAGGTTTTCAAACTCCGTCCATCGTGTTTGCACTTTGGATTCTTGGACAAGTTCAACTTCAGCCCGCATGATTATTAATGTGTCCCATGCTTCCTTGACCGTCTTTTTGCTTCCAAGAGTTTGAATCAACTCTGGCGAAACTGTCCAGAGAAGTAACGACATAGCATGTCGATCTTCACGAAGACCTCTAAGACCATTTTTAACAACATCCCACAAGCCTTGCGCTTGTAGATGCACTTTTATTAGGATCGCTCAATCCGCGTAGTTAGTATGGATAAGAGGCGTGGATTGCATCACCCCTTCGTTCTTCCTGTCTCTATTCATCACCTTTTTTTCATTTTCCTGCCATCGCTGAAACATATCGAACATCGTACAACTCTAATACCACTAGTTGTTGCAGAAAATAAAATTATAGTAAAAAGAGAAAAGCTTTTGATTGTATTTATTAAGTTCTAGGCATAACTTTTTTATATTTACAATATTGAATTGAAAAGAAAATAAATAACGGAATAAAATCTAATAAAATAAAATAAGGGAATGTTCTTAGCATATTCCCAAAATATATTTTAGCATATTTCTAAGATAAAATACTTGGGTTGATATTATTTAGGGCCTGATTTATTGGGCTTAACGGGATTATCCAATATAATTGTATCTATAATTATGTTGTACATATATATTAATTATTAAAAAAAATATGTTTTTAAATTACTTTTTGTGTATTTCTCAATGGGGAAATTTGATTAAATGGCCCTCATAATAGACCTAATTCCAAAAAAGGTCCACGGTTGATAAACCTTGCAAAAAGGGTCTTTTCGCCCTGTGAAATGTCGGCTATGCCCCTGATAAATTTTTTACCGTTGATGTGCGAACATTACATATGCGAGAATCGTGTAATGCTTGCACATCATCACGCGAGCATTATACGATTCTCGCATCTGTAATGTTCGGACATCGTCATACGAGCATTACACGATTCTCGTACATCGTGTAATGCTTGCACATCAGAGTATATAAAGTCTAATTTTTACCCTCGTTATAGATTCAAAGTTATGCATCATCGTCTTCTTCTTCTTCCCTCTATAAACCCTAGATACAAAGTTGTTACAATATCTCGCTGTAGAAGCTGCAAAGAGAGATCAAGAGAGAGATGGATAAGGATTCTCCGGTCGTCGCCAACTCCATCAATAGTACTGGTATTGTATCATGATTCTTTTAGTTATTGCGCGACCTATTCGTTTTCATGAATTATGATCGATCTTCATTCTGTTATTTGGTAGTCTATCGAGTTGTGTGATTTATTTTCTAATGGTCATATTTGAGATAATTGATGATGAGTCTTAGTGTGTATAACTGTAAATGTTATCTTGAACCAAGTCTACCAAACATTGGTAAGAGCATATGAGATTAACTGCATTTTTATTGTTAATTTTTTCATATAATCAGTTTTCGTATATTTAGTTTCATTTCAGATGAATCTTGAAGTTTCATGGTGTATGAAATTCTCAATTTTTGAGCTGTAAACTTTACAAGTAGAAGGTTAACAATTATAGTAGATCACTTTGGAAATAAGCTTGCAGGTTCATAGATTTTCTTAGTGCAAACTTAAACTTCCAATTGTAGTTTGTTTTATATAAACTGAATAGATCCATTTGATTACTACTTTTTGAGATGTTTTTGGTTTAGTTTCAATATGTTCATAAAAATAGCACAAATAGTGTAACTTTGTGGAATGGATATTGAAGTTAATCATTTTTCATGACTTAAGAATCCACATCAGACGGTTTAAGAAACTTGTCTGGAACACCAAGAAGTTTGTCCCCTGTATTTAACATCTTTTCTAGCTTAAACCTTAATGGATCTAGTGGTCGCAGATTTTCTATCACATCTTCATTTAACAAGAAGCCCGATTCTGAATTCGTGGTTGATCTTGGGGATAAGAGTAAGGAAATTAATCTATTCGGGTAAAGTCTTTCGTTATGTTATTCTGAATCCTCATTCACTGTGTTGTATTTGTGCTTCTACAACCAACAATCTGGTTTTGGATGATTGCCAAAGTAATACTGATGGCACAAGCATATAAGTTTTCGCTAAAGATGTCCAAGTAAAACAAGCTAAAGATGTCTTTCCAATTATTATAAGGATTCAAGAACGACAAGGAAGTTTTCGCTGGAGAATTACGCATGAACAAGGTGGAGAATTACGCATGAACAAGGTAGAGAATTACGCATGAACATGATAGAGAATTACGCATGACCAATGTGGAGAATTATACATGAACAAGGTGGAGAATTACGTATGAACACATGAACAAGGTGGAGAATTATACATGAACAAGGTGGAGAATTATACATGAACAAGGTAGAGAATTACGCATGAACAAGGTGGAGAATTATGCATGAACAATGTGAAGAATTATACATGAACAAGATGAAGAATTACACATGAACAAGGTGGATAATTACGCATGAACAAGGTAGAGAATTACGCATGAACAAGGTGGAGAATTACGCATGAATAAGGTGGAGAATTACGCATGAACTAGGTGGAGAATTATGCATGAACAATGTGAAGAATTACGCATGAACAATGTGGAGAATTATGCATAAACAAGGTGGAGAATGACTTCTTCAATTATTCATTTTACATAAAAATATGATTATTTTATTGTAAGGAATCTTAATGTAGGAATGACTCATACCATGTGTGTATGGGTGAAATCTTATTAAGATTGGATATAATATTAGTTATTGTCACATCCCTTTAACAAATTTTATTACAAACAAATATTATAGACTTTATTAATGTCTTTTTAAAATTTCATAAATTATCCTGTCATTATGTTAAAGGGTTGGATTTAAATTTATTTAAAAAATGATTCAAAACTTGTAACATTATCTTGAATGAGAATATGTTTTACATGACAATATATTGGTGGAAAAAATTTGAATAACAAACTTCAAACTCCAAAGGTCCATCATAAGGAGACATTTATGAAGACTAATAATGTAAATAAATAAAATAGTACATAAGGAAAAGAATTAATGGAAAATGACTATTTATCAATTATTGGGAGCTTTGTATTCATTTAAATATCCCCACACACTTTCTTCAACTTCCTCCCATGATTGTTCTCCTCTAAGTTCCTTCCACATGCTAAAGATAGCCCCAATATATTATCTTCATACAAAATACAATAACACCTGCTCATACCATCAAAACCATAATGTTAGGTTCAAATTGAGTCTTCCTCTAGCCTAATGTATCATGTCTAACTCGTGACAGAAAGAAGATCTTTGAAGGGTTGCCACCAAGCTCTTCATGAAGAACCAGTAGGTTTAAACCCTTGTGTACCCATGATCGAGGGACATGATACCTATTTGATGCATTCTTAAACTCAAATACGTTTAAAATTAGGGTTGTTATAGGCTCGTTGCTGCAAACTCTAACCGATCTCTAAATAGTGTTTCAAATTGAGTTTAATCTAACTTACAAAATTTGAGAAGGTTGACCGTAGTGTCTGAGACATTTATTATTTTATCAAGCCCGATTGATTCGCCTTCGAGTCTCACCTTAAGGAAATGAAAGATAAACCAAAATAAATGCATATTATTTTCTAAATTTTTTATATCATGATCAACATATAACAAAACAGGCCAATAATGGGAATTTTATCGAACCTGATAGGTCCATTCTATAGATGAGCGATCCTCTTTACTATCATTTTTCGAATAACCGACACTAACGGAATAAAGACATGCCCCAACAATATCAAACCATGCCCCGAAGTTCTACATATACATAAGACAACAAACATGATCGAATGGGTTTACAAAGATTTTTGGGTTATTTAATTTTGGGCAATATCACCCAAGGTACAGTTGTGTTAAGACTAACAGCAGTTTCTGTATCCCATTCAACATATAACTCTCCTCCAACTCCATAGGCTCATTCCACAAGTTCATACTCATTCTCAACCTGTTAATTGCATAAGATGCAAATGAAAGATACAAATTAATGGTATCAATTAAAGTCCATATGCTGACACACAAAAACTATCGAAGAAACTCCAATCCAATCTACATGTGCAAGAATGACTGGGGCTCCTTGAGATGCAAAAAGGTTCTCCTCCTTCATAAACTCAACAATTTTCTCCATGAAGTATTTCATCTCATTCTAAGTTTAATTTGTTGCGTTATTTATACAAGTGGTTTCATTAGTTTCAAAAGAAACAATCCTCAAATGCACACAAACAAATCGGCATCCTGCACTGTCTTCACGAACTTTACTAGATCAAACCTGCCTTCGAAATACTACTGTTTACACAAAACCAAATTAACTAAATAAAATATTCTCTTAGCTACCAGGTTCTAGTTCACATATAGTGAAGAAACTAACTTCTTTACCTGTCCTCTAACTGGTTAATGATAATTACAGAAGACATAAGTCTCAACCACATCAATTCCCCCCTTCTTTTCATTTTCGAATAAGCTCAGATCATACATAAAACAATAAGAATAAAAAAGAATTTAAGGTGTATATATTACCTTAAACATACAAAAATACAAACAATCACTCACTTCAATTGTACTCTTGGGATAATGAATAGATCCAGACTGCAATACACGTCTTTTCCCATCGATGAGAATTGATTTCCCGTCATATGTAACTCTTTTTACAATTCACTCTTTCAAAAATTAGATTCACAAACAGAAGAGCTATATAGACATTCAATTTATTTCTTTCCATAGTTCATCTAGTTCGTTAATAATAAAAAACACACGAACAAAGCAAGAAATCCTCTCTCAAGTTATGCACGCTAATAATCATATGAATATATTTAAGAATTTTAGTTTCTTGTCTTCACCTATCTAGACCTATATGCATGTTTCCAAATCTAAGCATATAAAATAACATTGAAGAATAGATGAGAGGATGACACTATAGTAATGAAAGTTAAGATTAAAGGTAGGTTAATAATCTGTTCCTTTGTTTATGTAGATTACAAAGAATCTGAAAGGAATGTATAGATTCGATTAGGAAAGAAACAAACCAAGAGGATCGGAGATGAATCTTATGTTGCAATTCCAGTGAAGTTAGAGAGAGAAAACAATGGAAATAAAATTAGAATGAGAGAGCAACAAGAGAAGACCGAATCTGGTAAAATTGATAAAAGAATGCTGTAAGGATTAGTTCGCCGGATCAGACATTCATCTCCGACGCCTATTTGTTTACTGCTTATTTAGTGCCTTCCGAAGATATGACGCTTTCATTAGGGTTTTCTCAAAGACCATCATTTATACACTCTAATGTGCGAGCATTACACGATGTGCGAGAATCGTGTAATGCTCGCATGCCGATGTGCGAACATTACAGATGCGAGAATCGTGTAATGCTCGCATGATGATGTGCGAGCATTACACGATTCTCGCATATGTAATGTTCGCACATTAGCGGTAAAAGTTTTATCAGGAGCATGACCAACATTTCACAGTGCGAAAAGACCATTTTTTCAAGATTTATCAACCGTGGGCCTTTTTTGGAATTATGCCTATTATGAGGGCCATTTAATCAAATTTCCCTCTCAATATGGAAGTATAAAAAATTTATTCTAGTTAGAATTGAATAAGAAAATAGTAAATAGAAAAAGTAACGATAGAGAGAGCGACGCTGAGGATAGTGACTTCACAACAACCCCTCACCTGACAGGCACTTGGAAAAATAAGCTACGATGAAAAAAAAAATTATTATGTAAAAAATTAGAGAGAGAAAATCATGTTCGGGATAGAATGCTCCCAAAACATAATTTTCTCTCTAACTTTTTATATTTATAACTTTCTTTCTAACTTTTTACCTCATAAATTATTATTTTATTTTAACCGTGACTTATTTTTTCCACGTGTATGTGAGGTGAAGGTCGTTGGGGGAGTCGTTGCCCCCATCGTCTCCCTACCCTACCTACCATTATTCAAATAGAAAATACATAAGTTCCCACCCCAGTCCAAATCCTTAGGAAGAGATTACCTAAAACAACACTAATATCGATAAATTATAAAGTGTTAGTATGTATTAATCATCTAATTTTTACCATTTTAACTAGCCAGGGGTAAGTCAATGGGCAACCCTAATAGGAGCAAATACTTTTAAGTATTGATTAAGTCGATTAACAACTAAAAAAAAGGAAAAAAATTACACTTCAATTATAAGAGATAAAAAGGTCAGTTTGTTTTGAATTTGATATGTTATTGTAAAAGACCCTATCAATATTTTAACATGATATTTAGTCTTAAAACTTAAAAGACGTTAACTTAATATTTATTATTACATTTACGTGAATATATATAGAATGAAAACTTAATTTAACTAGGAGTATAGAAAATAATATTAAAAAAAATATGAATCAATTGAATAATTTTATTTTTATTTTGTTGGTTTTAGATATTAATGTCAAGTTATTGATCAAAATTTTTTAATTGATTGAAATTATTTTTGTAATACTATAACTTTATAGTACAGTTATTTAATATGATTACATTTTTTTAATAAATAAAATTATTGTTATGAAGAAAAAATTAAGTTAAAAAAAAATTAAATTTAATAATTTTTATTGTAAATGAGTTAAATAATATATATATTAAATTGTGGTGAACGTACTTAACTAATATGAAATACTTATTAACTTTCTACATTATTTCTCTTATTTATTATTCAAAAATTTATCTAAAAAATGATTAAAAAAATATATTTAATTTAATTACAAAAATCCTTGACAAGTCAGACAGAAACTATAGATTTTATCATACAAAGCAGTGTATCCATTAAAGGAATCAATTCGGCTTCAGTCCAAAAAAATTATATATATAAATATAATGTTTCCCTATTTTTTTTATTAATTTTGAAAAAATAAAAAAAAATCAGGTTCATTAACTAATTTTTATCAATAATTCCATTTATTTTTTATTTTAAGTCCAACTAATTTTGTTTTTTCAAGCCACACTAAAATGTTTTCAAACCCATTTAATCTCTATTTTCTGAATATATCCCTTATATATATATATATATATATATATATATATATATATATATATATATATATATATATATATATATATATATATATATATATATATATATATATATATATATATATATATATATATATATTTGAATTTATTATTTTTTTAAATATCATAAAATAGGCTGACTATTAATAAAAAAAAAAACTATCCTCGTTTTCTTAAAAAAAATAGTGATTTATATTATATATATAAAAGATAAACGTGTATAAAAAACAAATAAAAAAAGAAAAAAAAATATGTTCTAATTGAGTTAATTAATTTAAATATTTAATAGTAAGTTTGTTACAAAAATGAAAGAATCTGTTAGCAGGCCGTATATTTGACAGTTGTCATAATCTCACAAAGAAAATGTACGTTATTTACGCACTGGTAAATGCGTAATTAGATCACAATCCCAAGCCCTTTTCTGTCTTTGTGTGTATTATGGCCAATTCTTAGTGAAGAACGCTTCCTTTCCTTCCTTGTGTAAACAATCTGCAATCTTCTTCTTCTTCTTCTTCGGCCCGAGAGAGAAAGAGAGAGAGAATGGGAGATGAAGGAGTAGTGATCAGTTGCCATAACATGGACGCCTGGAACGAGCATCTTCAGAGATGCAATGATTCCAATAAACTGGTAATCTCTGTTTCCGCTTCTCTTTTCATTGCACAAATGTTGATATGATTTGTTACAGTAGCTTCTCCTTAATCCGTCTGTCATTCCGATCTGTTCCTAATCTTCATTGCTTACGAAATTTGTTATACTTCCTTTCATGCATCGTCATCGGTCTTCATTCAAATTTCAGACAAGAATTTCATTTCGAAACGTATTATCTCCCAGTCAATACCGTTACCTTTGGATTAAACCTTTGTCAAGTATCAAATTTCTCAGATCTTTAATGCTAACGAATCATTAGATTTACCTAGACTAAGCGAGAGATATGATATGTGGACGAATCATTAGATTGTTTTTTTTGTTTTGTTAATGCTGTTATGGTCAATTGGATTATTCCGAATCTAATAGAAGTTTTGAATGGATCAACAAGTTGAGTTTGATGCAAATGCAGAGCTATCTTGTAATAATGTATGAATGAACTCAATTTCTTCGTTAATTTGCCTTCCACTTGTTGAATAAGCTGAAGGAAGGTGTTCTAGGGATAGAATTCGACTCCCACCATGTGCTCAATTTGGTCCATAATTTCAAAGCAAAATGGTTTTGTCTTCCATACTTTATCATTTCAATCAGCTCCATTGAAGGACCTTCATCCTTTTTTAAATGGTTCATCTAATGATATTATGAATTATTTCCTCCTTCCATGAAGAGATAGATCAATTAGCTCCATACTTTCAATTGCATCAGCATCAGAAAAGGGTCCTGAGTTCCTGTTCTTGAATTGTGCCTCATATTTCTGCTATGTGCATCACATGTTGTCTTCTCAGTGATTCAAATAGTCAAGATATGTTGGGAATACTTATATCAATGTTAAAATTGTTGGATTATGGTCATTTAAACTAGGTTTAATCATTCACATAAAGATATGCATTGATGATTCTCTTAGAGAATGATGTTTACTTGGCATATATACATAATATGACATGACATTAATGATCTTTTGGTGGCAGTTTGTGATTGATTTCACGGCTTCATGGTGTGGACCATGTCGTTTCATTTCACCATTTTTGTCGGAATTGGCTAGGAAACTACCAACTGTGACATTCCTTAAGGTGGATGTTGATGAACTTGAGGTAAGTCCCTGAATTTGTGTCTTTCTTAAGGGTATTTGTTTCTGAATAAAAATGGTTGTCTTGTTTTTTTAATGCAGCAAGTTGCGAAAGATTGGGCTGTCGAGTCAATGCCTACGTTCATGTTCCTCAAGGAGGGAAAGATAGTCGATAAGGTTGTCGGAGCTAAAAAGGAAGAGCTGCAGCAGACTATTGCCAAGCATGTCAATGGTGCTGTCGTCTAGATAAGACAAGCTTACTTTGTCACCATTTATTTCCAAATAAACTGTCCTCTTTATCAATTGTTCTTAGAAGAAAAAACATTATTAAGAAAGAATGAAAATAGGAAAAATTGTCACCCATAACTCGAGCCCCGACCTAGTTGGAGTATTTAGAATATCAGATTTTGTATGTTTTCCTTTCGACCTTTTACATTTGGTTCTTATAACCTCGTGACTAGTTTCTAGCAATCATGAACTTTCTCCTCACTTTTTTCTTCAACAACTAATTGTTTCTCTTGGGACATTATAGTTTCCTTCTTCTTGTCACTAAGAAAAGATAAGACACTAGAAAGCGCTACATCAACATTGTTTCCCTTACACTTCAACAGTTGCTCCGCCACTTCAGCTGGAGTCACCTCGACCGATCCGATCAGCTCTTCAATTTCCTCGAATGAGTTGTGATCATCGACGTCAAGATAGTTATGAACAAGCAATCTGAACCCGCTCAGAGTACAATAAGACATGTGGATGTTCATGTCCATACGACCAGGGCGTAGCAATGCAGGGTCGAGTTTCTCTTTGTGATTCGTGGTGAAAATTATGATCCGCTCGTCACCACAACCCGACCATAGCCCATCCACAAAATTGAGGAAACCGGACAATGTTACCTATTATAGCAAGACAAACATTTATTAGTAAAAGTTTAAGAATCTATTTAAACATTGATATAAAGACAGTGCTCCTCTAAAACTGACATACCTTGTATTTGTTTTCATTTTCCTTTGACTCTCCGGATGATGGAGGTGAATCCGACGGCTGCTCTCCGGCCCTGTCATGGAACTGAATTGTGCAGTCAATATCTTCCACAACCAAAATCGAACGGTTCGCCGTGAACAATAGCAGCTTCCGAAGATCGGTGTTGTTATCCAACGCTGTCAATTCCAAATCGTATACGTCAAATTTCAAATGGTTCGCCATTGCAGCAATCAAACTCGATTTCCCCGTTCCAGGTGGTCCATAAAGAAGATAACCTCTCTTCCAAGCCTTGCCAACTTTCTTGTAATACTCTCGCCCGCTGACGAACTGATCCAGATCATTCACGATCATCTTCTTCATCTCCGAATCCATAGCCAATGTATCAAAGTTCGATGGATGATCAAGATGAACCGGTATCCACACATTCGACATATCTCCATACCTCAACTTATACGGATCGAGGGTGAATATCTTGATTGATTTAGTCAAGTTCTTAGCAATCTGAGCCTGTTTCAAAACATAAGGCAGGTAAGATTCAAGAACCTTCTGTTTGTCCTTCTTATGGAAATTGATCTCAAACGACCTTATCTCAGACCGTCTGTTTGGGAAGTCACTGTTTGGGAAGTCACTGTTGTCGCGTTCTTTACAGACGGAAACCCATTTGATTTTGACACCTTCGAATTCGTCATCTAATTGTTCATTCCGATCAACAGCGAAGGAAATAGACTTCTCCTTATGCGGTTTCTTGATCTTGAATCGACGATTGGCGGAGGAAGCTTTGGAACCGAGGTAAACGACGGCTGCCTCGTAGATTTCGTTGGCTACAAGACCATCGTATTGTTCGACCACCATTGTTATGTGGGAGGAGAATTGATTCAAGAAGTTACGTAGCTTGCATGAAATGTAGTAGATGAATTCGTCGGGAAGAAAGTCTTTTGCTATTGTTCGGATAAGCATTGCCGTGGCTGCGGCAGAGGCAACTTTGGAGAGCATGATTTTGGTTCTAGGCAATTTGGATTCGGAATTAGAACCCATGGCTAGATTCGAATATGATTTGAATGAATCAATCAATAGAGTTTCATAATTTATAGAAAGAAATAATGAAAGAAGAATGGGAGATTGCATTTTTTATTTTATTTTTCATCTTGTTGTTTTTATTTAAACACGAGACTAGACTGGGTCTGTTTTTTCATGGAAGTATGATAGTGGTAGAAGTTATGTACCATTAGATAGTTAAAATAATGTTTTTTTTTAATTGGGTATAATCATTCCTAATTAGTTACATGAGTTAGAGGGGTTATAACCATTATTATATTAATTAATATTAATATTAAAGTTAAGGTATAATTTGTACCTATATTTTGTGAGAGACTTATTTAGTTTAGGTGAGAGCTTTTTTTTACATGTAATGGATTTATGATATTATTTATACGTAATAAAATATCACAAATTTTCTATCGAGTTTTTCTCTCATTCTTGTGTTCATTGCTTTCTCTTTAATTTTTTTCATAACAATTTCTAATTATCTCTTCAACACCATTTCTTGACCTTAATTTTTGTTAAGTTCTACATGGTATTAGAGTCAAATTGATCTCCTATGATTGCTAATGAAAATCAAGATGGTGAATATCGGCGAAGCGTCAAGCAACTCTAACCCTAACACTGCTCAAAATGCTAATCCAGCAATCAACACTTCTTAGCCTCAACTGACTCATCCAACAAAGAGGAAATACAACAATGATCCTTTGGTCATTCATCCAACAGGTCATCCAGGACCAACTTTAACTATTGTTGTTCTCACTAGAGAGATCTATTACGAATGGTGTCTTAACGTCCAACTTGCCTTATTAGCTAAGATAATAATCAGATTCATATATGGGCCTACAGATCTAGAAGATGGAAGGCAGTGGGGAATCATCGACTCTATGGTTCGTGCCTGGATGATGAATACGATCGACGTGAGACTTCAAAGAAGGTTTCAATCAACTAAACAAGTCGCGACCACTGACTGGAAATTAAATCAAGATACAAAGGAAACAACGGTCCAAAGGTGTTATCTCCAAAAGAATATTGTCATATTTTAGCAAGGATTAAATGACATAGAAGAATACTATTCTAAGGTTAGACTCATGTGGGATGAAATGCTTAGTTTGAAACCAATTAGAAAATGTATTGAACCACTTATAAGATGTAGGTGTAAGGGAACTAAGATAAATTGCGATGGATGTTTTCTGGAACTTGAAATGATTCAAGATGACGAAGATTATAAGTTACTGCAATTTCTGACGGGATTTAATGATCAATATGAATATGTGAATGATCAAATACTAATGCAAGAACCATGGTATGGTCTGTTGTTTACAGAGCTTTTACAATATTGCAGAATGTGAAAAAGAAAACTATCTAAGAAATGTCAATCAAGACAACTCCATGTATGCAAGAGAAGGAAGAAGCAATTCGGACAGGTTTAAGTCCAAGAATCTTCTGTGTTTTCATTACGGAGGTAAGGGCCATTTGAAAAAAATTGTTTTATGATTGTTGGTTATCCGGACTGGTGGAAACAATCTAAGGAAAATAACAAAAAAAAAAGAAAGAAAGAGGAAGCACAAGTACAATCAATAATGCTTCAGAGTATGATAAGTATGGAGATGCAACTCTTGAAAAATACATAATGTACAAAGATTTTCTAAAAAACATGAGAGATGTCAAAGGAAAAGGAGCAACCGAAGCATCCTCAAGTGGTATAACAGCAGGTAAGTGTTCTGAACTTAAATCTCATTCATATACCTTTTTTGAGTTTAATATAAGCAGCAACAACTTAGTTAAAGATAAAAACGAATAGTTAATAGACTCAGGTGCATCATGTTATGTATGCAATAGCAAGAATCTAATGAAAGACATTAGGAAATTAGAGACTCCTACTTATGTATTTAGCTACTGGGTCATGTAAATCAATTTCAGAAGTAGGAACAATTATAATTTCAATTGAGTTAATACTTAGTGATATCAACAACTAAGCTTATTGATGATAACAAGACAAATTGTCTTTTCTAAAAAACATTGTGCATCTTACATGACCATAAGTTTGCATCAAATGTTGAGATTGGAAAGATTATAGGAACCTGTATTTCGTTTCTAGTGACACAATTACAAATAATGTTTATGATATTTTATGATATTTTTTTCTTAGTTCTAAAGACAATATATCTGATAGTACTTGTTTCAGTCAAACATTTAATAATTCAGTAATTGATTATGAAGTTATTCATAAAATATTTGGTCATCCTTCAGACCGAGTTATTAAATCCATTTACCTAAATACATTTGAAAGAAATAAACATTGTTATTCATGCTCATTATCTAAGTCAATTAGATTACCTTAATGATAGTGTTATTAAGACTGATAAAATCTTTGAATTGATTCATGTTGATTTATAGGGGCCCTATAAGAAGAGTCAATTTTAAACTGTTCTTACATGATTACCAGTATTGATGATTTTTCACGATGTACTTGGATTTATCTTATTCCTCATAAGACATATGTATTTGAAAAACTGTAACAATTTTTCATACTTAAAAATTAATATGAAACAAACGTAAAAATAATTACGACTGATAATGGAACATAATTTATTAATGATAGGTGTTTCAATCTTTTTAAATATCTTGGTATAATTCATCAAACAACATGTTCATACACTCCATAACAAAATAGAGTTTTAGAAAGAAAACATATGCATCTTGTTCAAAGAGCGAGGTCTATCATGATTGATTCTCACTTGGCTTCAAAATTTTGGGCACATTCATTACTCAATACAACATTTTCGATTAATCGAAGACCAATGAAGAAATTTGATTTGAAAACTCCAATTTATTAATAAAAGAATTTTTTTTTATCATAGTTTACTTATTGTATTTAAATGTTTATGTTATACAATTAATGTATTGTCATATAAATCAAAGTTTACACATATAGAAAAAAAAATGTGTCTGTATAGGATATTCCATGAATCAAAATGGGTATAATGTGTATGAACTAGAGACTAAAAATATATCAGTTTCTAGAGATGTTATATTTAATGAGTGTTAGAATATAAGATAATATCATTAGTATATTATATTATATCATTAGTATATTATATTATATTAGTTTCCTTATAAGTTCAATGTAATGTCTATATAATAGACATAATTTATTTAATTCAATACAATATAATCCTTTCTATTATTTTAACAATGAGAAAATATTTCCATTTTATGAAAGATGAAGTTTCATTAGATTAATCTAAAATAAAATTAAAAGATGTTTCAACTTTCTTTGATGATGAAATATAAGATATAAGTGTGGAAGAGTTTGAACAAAATGATTTATTCAACTATTTCATGATCTTTATACTGAAAATGTTTTCCTGAATTTGCATCTCATATTCAAAATTTTTATGTCACAACAAAATGACACTGAAAATATTTTAAGGAGAAGTTCTAGAATTTCACATACACCAACATGGATGAAAGATTTCACAAACCATGCAAAAACAACTCATAGAAGGAAAAATTATATTTTTATGCCTTCAACTTTTCCTTTTGCAACTGTATATAATAATTTAAACTATACAGAATTTTTAAGAAACATTGATCAATCACATAATTCAGTTTCATACAAACAAGCTGCAATGAATTCAGATTGCGTTGAAACAATGAATTCAGAACTAATGTCTTAAACAAAAAACAACACATGAACTTTTACACAACTACCAAATGGTAAAAAAAGTTGTAGATGGATTTATAAAACAAAATTTAATTCTGATGGTAGTATAAATAAATGTAAATCACGTTTAATGGAAAAATGATACAGTCAAATTGATGGTGTATATTTTCACCAAAGTTTTGCTCCAGTAGCAAAGAATGTAACTGTTAGATTATTATTAACCTTGACAGCTGCAAGTAAATGGCATTTACATCATATTGACGTAAATAATGCTTTTTTTGCATGGTTGTCTTAATGAGGATGTGTACATGTCTATACCTGAAGGTTTGAATTGTAAATATCCAAACCAAGTATGTAAACTCAATAAGAGTTTATATGGAATGAAACAGTCTTCAAGACAATGACACTTTGAAATTTCTAAAAGTCTTTTAGATATTGGTTTTTTACAATCACAAAATGATCATTCTCTATTCATTAAAATAATAGGAGAACAAATCACTTGTTTATTATTATATGTTGATGATATTTTATTGGCAGATAACTTCTTACAAGATATTGAATACGTTAAAAACATTGTTGATTCTAAATATTGTATTAAGGATCTTGGCATTGCTAAGTTTTTTTTAGGATTAGAAATAATACATAATGTGGATGGTATATATGTGAATCAAAGAAAATACATAATGGAATTTGTTTCTGATATAGGTTTGATTACTTCCAAACCAGCTGCAACTCCTATGATAAAAGGAGTAAAACTTGTTAATGATCATATTCACGATAATTTATGTGATGTTAATCAATATAGAATACTTGTTGGTCGGTTGTTATATTTAAACTTCACAAGACCTGACATTGCTTATTTTGTTCAACAATTAATTCAATTCATTAATAAACCATTTAAATCATATTTTGAGGTTGCCATACAAGTTGTCAAATATTTCAACAAATATCTTTGGGATTATATTACTCATCAAATACAAGTTTTAAATTATCTGCATATTCAGATAGTGACTAAGGATCCTGTTTAGATTCCAGAAAATCATTAACAGGCATTGTATATTTGTTGAAAATTCCCTTATTTTTTGGAAAACAAAGAAACAACAAACTATTTTCATTCTTCAGCCAAAGCTGAATATCGCAGCTTGACAACGACAATTTGTGAACTTAAGGAAGGACTAACATATTTGCTTATTGATGTTCACATTAAAGTTGATTTGCCATTTACACTTTATTGTAACAACAAGGCGGCTATACATATTACAAAAAAAATAGTCTTTCATGAACAAACAAAACATATCAATATTGATTGTCACGTGGTAAGAAACACATACAAGTCTGATTTTATTTCACTAACACATGTATAATCTAGTATGCAGATTGCATATATCTTTACTAAATCATTTGAAACAAATCAATTTTTAAATTTTCGACACGAACTACAACTACAAGATTTTCATTTTGAGGGGAGGGTAGAAGTTATGTCCAAATGATTCATTAATGCTTAGTTATAATCTTGTTAGATAGTTAATTTTTTTTTTTAATTTGTTATATCAATAGTGATGACTTCAATCACTTAGTCAAAATATGTAAGGATTAGTTTGAATATTATTTATTGTTTAGTAGTTGTTAACTGCTCTTTGTTTAATACGTATTATCTCTAGATTTTTATTTAGTTTATATATTGGTAGATTATTTAATTTAATATATAACCGTGTTATACTCAAGTATGTTTGGTTATTTATTTACTATTACACACTCATTAAAATTGTTATAACAAATTTGTGAATTGTGATGGTAAGGAAAAGCCAATAAATTTATTATTAAAAAAATAATTTGAAAGAGGGGAAGACGTTATTTTTAAATCTCATTAAAAAAAATTAATTCTCTTTTACCACTCTTACCTCTTGTTCTCTCTCATAAATTCTAATATTTTAATTATATTATAATATTTTTAAAGAGTATATATTAACTTCATTTAGATGACCATCATAATATATTTTTGTTATCTTATCTAAAATATTATTAATTTATTATATTATTTAAACTTTTTTTTGTATAGATTATAATATATGTTAGTTGTTTATAATTTTTTGTTGTTGTTGAAGTTGAGTCTAAGTCTATTGAAAAATAGATAAATAATTTTTGAAGTTGTTTTTAGTTAAGTTTGTTTTTGTATAAAAAGTGTTTTTGAATGAGATTTAGATATGTTTTATTCATTTGTTTGTTTAATTTGAGATATAAAATGTGTTTAAAATGAATAGGTAAAATATAAATATATATTACTATTTATTTTTCTATTATATATTTATCATTAAAATACAAATAATTTTAGCACACTCTATTGTCTCAATTTTAATATATATTTTTTTAATTTAAAATATATTACATCCTTATCTTAGTATTTGTTGATAATAATTTGAATATTTTATTATCATTTTATTTTATTCTTACAATTTACATACATATTTATATTTAGTTTAATTTATACATAAAATTTAAATTTATTACAATCACATTTTATATATTTTTAATTATAACATTTAACATATTATATATATATATATAGATATTTTTAAATTATGTACAAACTTTAACTATTAGTTAATTATTTTATAATAAGAGGTTTTATTAATTTTTTTATATGTATAATAGTTTTAAACATAATAATTGAATTTAATGTTGGTTAAATTTTAAAAATATCTATAATTAAAATATTTATGTTTCTTATATATTATATATTATATATATATATATATAATAATTAAATTTATTTATAAAATAAAGTCAAAATTTAAATGAATTTAAATAAGATTATAATGAATATTATATAGTTTAGATCGTATGATTAAATAAATAATTAAGGGAGCACTTTCTTCAATTAAGAAAATGTGAATATAAATATGATTGATAAATGTGTGAAATGAGAATAAGTATATTGATAGACGTATTCGTGTATCGTGTTTGGTTAGACCCATCTAATTCTAATTAACAGTGTTTGGATTTTTTTAGAGGGTTATTATCATTATTTTTGAATTAAAATTAGTATTAATATCTCATTCTTATTTTTTTTATATATTTTATTTAAATAAAAATATAAAATATTATTGTTTTACATTATATATATATATATAATTTTTAAAATATACAAAATATTTAAGTACTAGCTTAGCATGTGTTGCTTTGACACGACATGTAACAATACGGGGAGTGGCTCGATGGTTCAACGAATTTAACTTTAGTTGATGTGCCTATGACTCCTGGAAATCCCATAGCTTAGCACCTACCTAAATAGGTGATAATATGGACTGGAGTGACTCAATGAATTCATCCTTTGGTTTGTGTGCCAGAGGTAATCATGACATTATTTTAAAATATTTTAATACTATCTCACAACTTTTAAAAATAATAGTGTAAAAACGATTAATTTTTGGTCAAATTTGAATAATTTGGGGATTTGTTTTAATCAAATGATAATTTGAAGAAATCCGGTTTTAAATTAATCTAACAAGATTAGTTTAAGAAACGATTATTGTTTGAAAACAAAGTTGCCAATTGATTTTAGAAAAATAAATAAAAAAGTGCACATGTACAAATATATTTTGCATTAGAGTTTCGTTTTAGTTCGAAATTTGGTGATACTTGGGAAAGAGATTTCACGCTATGTCCTTCATACCCGTTTGAAGATGGTCTCTACTTTATAAACTTGACTTTTAAAAATCGGTTATATAACGTTTTGAGGTTTAATCGATTATTCTTCTGATCGTAATCATGCTTTTAAGTATGTTAGAGTTTAGAAATAAATACCAAACATAGCATTAGTCAAAATATTTGTTTGAGAAAATTCCGAAAATATTTTAAAATCATTTTCCAATCTCTCTGGATTATTTGGAAAATGGATTGAGGTTCCAAAATTACAAAAATAATTTTGGATTTTTAAAAGTGGAACCAAACAGGCCTTAGGACTAAAGTTCTAAGGGTATGGTCCAATTTTGTCGGTCGGGGACCGGAGAGGCTCCGTCTAAGAAGAGGGACCTCTCGGTCGAGGCTTGGGATACTCGGTTGGAGGACCGGAGTCCCTAAGTTAGGGTGCCAAGGATTCTCGGTCCTAGGCTGAAATTATCAGTCTATGTGTAAAAACTTATCGTCTTGGACTAGCGTGTAGCTAGGTTTCTCGGTCTCAAGGTTTAGGAGGCTCAGTCCTAAACTCGGATTGTTCGGTCCTGGGGTTGGGGAGTCTCGGTCCAAGATTTAGATTTCCTTCCAGGATCTTGGGAGTTGTGGTTCAAGGTCAAACCTCTCGATCTTAGGTGAGAATCTTTGGTCATATCTCTCAATCCTAGCTCAAGAACACCGGTCTTAGGGCTCGGTTCTAACTCAAGAACATCAGTTCTTGGTCTTGGTCCTTGGTCTCGGTCAGGACCAAGGATTCTCGGTCCTCGGTCCTATATGACTCGGTCCAAGAATACAATTTAAAATTATTTTTTTGCTCTAATTCTTTGATCCAAGAGCTTGAATAGATTTACAAAGCTCTTAGAAACAGATAGATCATCACCTCAATGTATCAATCGACCTGGATGATGATCAATTTGTCTAAAAGTATTTATGATAAAAAATTGACATTTTTATTTGAAGGCTGTTTTGAAGTGAAAAAGCTTTACAAAATTTTCCCTTTATGACATATACTTGATTGATACCAAAACAAGAACACTTGTTGTTTGTTTTGACCAATTCAAAACATCAAAATTTCATTTTATTTGAAAATTTTGATTTTGATCAAACATGAATAGGATGGATCAAACATTATCCAAATAGTTGTCCAACATTATTACAATCATGTTAGGAAACGTTTTGGGATGTGTTTCAATTGAATTAACCCAAGAACAACAAACCCGTTTTTCTATTTTGTTTTGAAAATTTAAATTCGTGTTTTTGTTTGTTAGATTGATTGATCAATTTTATCATATTCATATAGCTTCTAAATGATTATAGGATTAATATTTAATCATCAAATCACATAAACAACAAACATACAAGCTACTGCAATTTGAAATATAAAAATTTCAAATACAAACTGTAAATATGAATTAAAAAATAATTAGAACGGTAAGGATTGGAGAACACTCCTTTATCATTATGGAAGCTTTCTAGATGCACAGATCAAGCTTTCTAAATTTCAAAAAATCTGAAACTTTAAAATTATAATGGCGGATTTTGAATTTCTTCAATTTAAGGGAGATGTGTTGGTTGGTTATCTTTGCAATGAACTTAGGGGAGGTACTTATACTGTCCCAAGGTCGGTTGAAGCTCCTAGTGACTTGAATTAGCAAAAAACTATTAATGGATCTTCATTCTTATCTTTGCGGCGTCGCAATGAAGAAGACAACCAGAGCAAAAAATGACGTCGTTTCGTCTATTTTTCGCGTTTCGTTGGCGTTCTGTCAACGCTTGAGCGATTCGTTAGCGTTTCAGCTAACGACCATTTGGTGGGCGGCTACCTCGCGTGTGCGCGATTCCCCGACTACAACTGGCTGTGCGGAAGCGCTTGGGCTGTTGGATGAGTTCCCAACGCTCATCTGATGGTCCAAGTTTCAGTTGTAGTTTGTTTTCCCGATTTTTGATATGTTT
Source organism: Impatiens glandulifera (assembly GCF_907164915.1). Lineage (NCBI taxonomy): Eukaryota > Viridiplantae > Streptophyta > Magnoliopsida > Ericales > Balsaminaceae > Impatiens > Impatiens glandulifera. The sequence continues at coordinate 12,300,854 of NC_061865.1, read as the reverse complement.
TGGCTATACATTCGTTTACTGATATATATATTTAAGAGTTTATTTGAAATTGATTTTTTTTTCACTATTTTAGATTTAAATTTGATATTTTTAAATACACAAAATATTAAAATAAATATGGTAAATATTTTACCAATTTTTATTTTTTATACTTTTAAAATTAAAATAAATAATTTTTTTAGATGAAATAAATATAACAATTCATCAAAATTATTTATTTTTGTTATTTGATTTTTTAAATTTATTTTGAGATAATATGGGCTTAACATTTATCCCAAATAATTCTATTTTTAATTTGGTCTTAACCTTTAATTTTTGATTAATTAACGTATTAATTAATTTTAATTAAATGTTTTAAATAGGTTTGGATAATGTAATTAATTATTTGATTTTTTTTATTCAAAAATAATTCAAAATAATTATTTTAATATTATAAATTAAAGTGTAGATTTTAGTGTTAACCGTAATAATTTAATTAAATATAAAATCTCGTACTAATTACAAATTTTTACTTAATAACATAAGTTATAACATTATATAAAATTTTTAATAACAATTTTTATCAAATATTTTATATCTAACTTTTCAAATAATTTTTAAATATAATTTTTATTTTAATTATTTTTATTAATTATATAAAAATAATTATATTATTATTGTAATTATTATGAAAATTTATTTATTTTATTAATTATTTATTTTAAATAATTTTCAATATTATTTACATAATTGAAATAATTTTTAATAAATAAATTAAATTTATTATTCTTATTTAATTATAAAAAAAATGAATAGTATAATTGTAAACAAAATTAATATATAATATAATTATAAGAGGAATTAAACATTACCCAAGAAAATGACTCACAATTTAAATGAGAACGATGATTATTTAGTATTTGATAATTAAATAATTGGAATTTAGAGTGGGATAATGGGTTGGATCACACGAACTCATATGATCTAACACGATATTAGTACTAAACGACATGATATAATATTATCTCATTCAAGCTGTTGGTTGGACACGTCACAAGCACGAGATGACACGATTATGAGTTTATACGATCGTCACACGGTCATGAGTCGGCATAAAAATAACACGAGTATAAACACGACACAAGTACTAGTATACACATGAAACAACATAAATACAATTAATCACATTACCTAAGTTACTCAACTTTACTTTAACTTTCTTTAAATCTATTTACATTTTAATTCAATTAATAAATTATTAAATTTTATAAATATAATATATATAATTAAAATTGAACATAATAAATTAAAGTATAACTAATATGAACATAAATGTGACTCTCCTAATAATTCTCCCCGATATTACTTTTTATTTATTTATTTTAAAATTTTAATTTATTTTATAATTAAATTATTATTATTACATTAAATAAAAAATACATGATAATAATTTAATTTTGATAATATAATAATATAAATTTATATTTTTTACCTACTTTCTCCACCTTTACATTAAATTATAATATAATAACATATATCTATAAATATTAACTACAAATTCATTACATTTTTATCCATCACAAATTCATTATATTTTTATCCATATTTTCAATTTTCTTCTCAAAACTACTGATATTTACATTAACATTCACAAAATATCACATTCTCTCTAAATTTATTTACATTCTCATCCAATTAAATATATTTTCACTTATTTTACCAAAGTTAATTTTTTTCGGAGTCCTATAGACGCAATAACAACTCTAAAAAGTATTATTTATTTAAGAAATGTAAAATATATCAATAATGAATTATATTATTCAAACCTTATTCATTATAATTATTTATTTAAAATTCAAAATTAATTATTTTCGGAGTCCAATTGACACACAATAATTCGGGTAATAAGCAATGGATTTTATATAACAATAAATTCTTAATTTATTAAAATATATAAATTACATAAATGAGGAATACTTAAAATCATTATAAAAAATAATATAATTATTATAAACAAAAATAAATATAAAAAATAATTTAAAACAAAAAATAAATATAGAAAAAATAATTTTAAACAAAAACATATACTGAAAGATATTTAAAACTTAATAATATAGACATGTACCTTTATCCCAAAACAAAAATTTCACTTTACCTCCACGAATTATTGATAGGAAAGAATTTGTCATCCCTTCAAAAAATAAAGGATTTTCCTTTACATAATTTAAAAAATTAGTTATAAATCATTTCTTTTAACTTAAAATATTTTCTTTCACAAGAATAGAATAAAAGAATTTTGATCTTTT